>NW_006436664.1:3602418-3624575 GCF_000325575.1 Pteropus alecto
TTTGATTTGAGCCATTTTTACAGATATGTATCTCACTGTGGCATCTCACTGTGGTTTTTATTTGCATTTACTTAATGAGTAATATATTGAGAATATTTTAATATATTTATTTTAAATCTGTAGAGCTTCTTAAGTGAAGACGCTTTTCTGATATTTTACCTGCTTAAAAATGGAATTGTTGAAAAGCTGGAGGTATCACTCTGCCCTACTTCAAATTATACTACAAAGTGACAGTAATCAAAACAGCATGATATTGGCAGAAAAACAGACACACAGACCAGTGGAACAAAATTGAGAGTACAGAGTAAACCCCTGTTTATATGAGCAAATAATTTTTGACAAAGGATCCAAAAACCTACAATGAAGAAAGGAAATCCTCTTCAATAAATGGTGCTGGAAAAACTGGAAAGCTGCATGCAAAAAAATGAAACTAGACTCTTGTCTCACATTACATACCAGAATTAACTCAAAATGAATTAAAGACCTAAATATAAGACCCGAAACAATAAATTGCATAGAAAAAAACATAAGTACTAAACTCACGGACCTTGTACTTAAAGAGGATTTTATGAATTTGAACTCAAAGTCAAGGGAAGTGAAAGCAAAAATAAATTAATGGTATTATGTCAAACTAAAAAGCTTCTGCACAGCAAAAGAAACCATCAATAAGGCAAATAGATAACCATCCGAATGGGAAAAGATACTTGCAAACGATGCCTCTGATAAGGGGCTAATATCCAATATATCAAAAGAACTCTTACAACTCAATAACAATAACAACAAAAATCCAAACAATCCAATTAAAAAATGGGCAGAATACCTGAACAGACACTTCTCCCAAGAAGAAATACAAATGGCCAGCAAACATATGAAAAGATGCTCAACTTCACTAGCTATTAGGGAAATGCAAATCCAAACCACAATTAGATAACATTTCACATCTGTTAGAATGGCTATTACCAACAGGACAAGTAGTAACAAGTTTTGGAGAGGATATAGAGAAAAAGGAACCCTCATACACTGCTTTTGGGACAGAAAATTGGTACAACCATTATGGGAAACAGTATGGCGTTTTCTCAAAAAACTAAGAATTGATCTACCATATGATCCAGCAATCTCTCTACTGGGTATTTACCCCAAAGACTTGAAAACCCATATTTAAAAAGATATTTGCATGCCAATGTTCTTAGCAGCATTATTCACAGTGGCCAGGACATGGAAGCAACCAGAGTGTCCTATGATCAATGATTGGCTAAAGAAACTGTGGTTCATATATACAATGGATTATTACTCAGCTATACGAAGAGATGAAATACTGCCATTTGCGACAACGTGAATGGACCTTGAGATAAGCATGCTAAGCAAAATAACCCAGACAGAAAATGTTGAAAATCACATATCACTTTTATGTGGAATACAAACCTAAAAGCAACAAATGAACAGGACAAACAAACAGAGACTCATAGACATGTACAATAGACTAGTGGTACCAGACGGTAGCAGGGAGAGAGAAGAGGGGAAGGAGGAGGTAGATGAGATAAAGGGGGTCAAATATGTGGTGACAGAAAGAAATCTAACTATGGGAGGTGAACACACAGTGTAAATATATATATGCCTTACTGTTAAAGTGTACAGCTGAAACTTTGGATTTTGTTAATCAATTTCACTATAAAAAATAAGTTAATTAATTAGTTAATTAATTAAATTTTTTAAAAATCATGAGTGAAAAGATGAGCAAATATGACTATACACATTTTTTAAAACTCTTCAAAACAAAACTTAGATTAAAAGAAAAGCAACAAAATGAGAACTGCTTCATGCACAATAAAGTTGGAAAAACAAAGGTTAATGTCAAAGTTACAATGTTATAGAAATCTATAGAAACGGTTCTCTATACTCAGTACTCAGTAAATACAAAGGACATAAAAAAGGGAAAAAAATAATTCAAGGAACAAAAATGTAGGCCAAACTTTAAAAGCTGATAATGTAAGTAGTATTTAGAGAATGCTAACAAATTTTTTAAAAGACCAAAAAAAAAAGAAAATACTAATGAAACTCTAAATTGTCTAAATTGTCATTTTATGCCTATTAAATTAACCACCATTGTTATGTTATAGATAAAGATTTCCATTCATTGGTAGCATGGAGAATTGATTCACTGTTTTTAAAGAGCTGTCTGGTATTTTAAGCAATTTTCTTTCCTGAGAAAGTACTTGTAAAAAATAGTATAATTTCAAACATCGCATATAAAATAATTCTCACCTTGCTTGAGAATTTTGGGGATCTACATTTAGCAAGGCTGTAAAATCCTGTATGGCTGCATTCCAGTTTTCATTTTCATAGAAAAACAGTCCACGTTTCAATAATGCATCTATTCTTTGGGGATCATAAAAAATACACTGCATGGGGGTAAGGGTGGAGAGGAGACACAAAAACATATCACATCATTTTTTAAAAAGGTATATAAACCCATAACAAATTAAATGGATTACAAGTCTGTTTTTAACTTCAGACTTTTTTAAGCAAATTAATTTAAGATGCAAAACTGAAATTTGCATTTAAAGACCATGTCTTTAGGAAATCCATTCATCATCAAATTCTAGAAAAGGGAGGTTTTATAACAGAGAGAGAAAAAAAAAAAACAGCATAGACAAGCAGCCAAGGCTTTTACCCACTGAAATTTTCACTGGTCAAATTTCATAAGTGACTTGTTCAACTAGAGTAGAGTTATATTTGATCTATCAATTTTATCCCAATTATATCCCTAAAGATAGCACATATTGACCACATTAAGGCTGATTCAATCAAATCAGATGTGGATTAATCTACTCTCTAAAACTGTGGAGACAAATGAATTGACATTGGCATGGTTCATTCATTTCACATTGACATAAAAGGCAATAGAGTGAACAGATTAAATCATTGTCTACTCAGTTGTAAAGCTCCTCATCTACTGATAGTGGGAGGTGAGGAGAACTGAAACACAAAGATTTCCAAGTATTTTTAAAATAGGGAAAAAAAACCTAAAAATTTTGAAGTTTGTTTGACCTCAAATTGCTTTAGTCGATTGGTCAATTTTTAAACTATTAGTCAATTTAAAATTAGTCAATTTAAATAATCAGTCAATTAAATTAGTCAGTTTTTAAACTATTGATGCCAGATGGAGGAAACAAACAGAATAGATAGTCTATTAATTTCAATATCTTCAAAAGAAAATATTGAAATGATTTTTTTCTACACCAGAAATTACAAGACAATATTCTCTTGAAGTAAAATAATGTCAAGTATGTGGCTAACATCATGGATTAAGAAATAGAGCAGCTGGGAAAGTGGAAAGATAACTTATTTAAATAATTTCTAAATTCTCAATTGTACTATGAACTAAGAATTTAGAGTTAGATCAAGGTTAGAATTCTGCTAGAATCAGGGGAATATTTTGCCTGACTCTAGCCTCAAAGTATAATTCAGCTAAAAGTTCCTCAAGGGAATTCCTTGATATCCCCCAACCAAATATTAATTACCCATCCTTATCATTTTTATTTTCTTCATAGAAGTCATCATAATTTATAATTATATATTTATGTATTTCTTTCTTTAATATCTGTCCTTTAGACAATAGGCTCCACATAAGCAGGAAATATGTTCATTTTATTCATTAAGATTTATTTACTACATTATAGAGTACCTTAGTCAATAAATATTTCTGAGTGAATGAATGAATGAACAAATCCATGAGCACAGCTTCTTTGAGATAAGATGGATTTGCTATATCTCAAGAGTTAAGTGGAGAATGATTTGATTTTCTCTCTCATTTGAAGGGAAGAAACAATTTTCAAAGCATAAAACTACTATTTTATGGTTCAAGAGGAGAAAGTTGGAAAAGTCAAGCCCTCCTCAGAGCTGTCTCAAATGCTCCCACAGCCAACTCCGTGATGTAAATCTATTCACTAATTCTAATTTTAAAATTTTTGACTCAGCCATAAAAAAAAGAGTGAAATCTTTCATTTGTGACAACATGGATGGACCTAGAGAGTATTATGCTAAGTAAAATAAGTCAGACAAAGACAAATACCATATGATTTCACTTATGTAGAATCTAAACACACACACACACACACACACACACACACACTAAAGAAAATAAAATAAAATAAAAATAAATAAAAAAACAAAACAGAAACAAACTCATAGATACAGAAAACAAACTGATGGTTGTCAGATGGCTTGGGGGGAATTGGTAAAAAAGAAGAAAGAGTTAAGATACACAAATTGCCAGTTATAAAAATAGTCATGGGAGTGTAAGTGCAGCATAGGGAATATAGTATTTGAAATAACCATGTGTAGTATCGCATGGATAGTAAACTTAGCGGGGTGGTCACTTCATAAGTTATACAAATATCTAATCACCATGTTGTACACCTGAGACTAATATAATATTGTATGTCAAATGTAATTGAGAAATAAATTATTTTTTAAAAATTGACATAGTGGTAATGTCAATTCTAGTAATGAATGCTATAGGTCTTAACCTATAATAAATTATTTTTGATTATACAACATATGTGAAAGCATTTCAACAACTGCTATAGTATTAGATTGAGACCATAATCTAAAACATATAAATGGGAGCATTATATGTGATACAGCTTACTTTGGAAAAGTCATCAATGGCCAGTACTTTGTTAGTTATTTCATACATCTCACCCCTCCTGAAATACATATCAGCATCCATGGGCTTGCATTTAATTGCCTGTGTATAGTTTAGAATAGCCAAAGTAATGTCGTTTTTTCTCCGGAAAATTTCTGCCTTTGACAAATATGCCTCTAAAATTAATTAAAAAGGTAAAATTTAGTGTTATGGTCCTTTTATGAACTATAAAAACTTTTAAAGATTACTCCCTCTCTCTCCAAAACAGTAGTCTTAGAATAATGTTTCTCTACCATACTTTCTTAACCATTTAAAGTAAGGGTTTGTTATTGTTGTTGTTGTTTTAATTTCAACAGTGCAAAATTTGTTCTCCAAGTCTGGATAATACTCATTTATGCTTAAAAGCATTTTTAACTTCAATTTGAAGTAACAAAATTAACTATTACTTATTTGTATATCTGAAATGTTTCATAATCTTTTAATGTTTATAGTGAAAAGTTAGATTTTAATAGCACAAAATCATATGGACTTTTAGCAGAGATCAGCATAGATCAGAAAACGTTTATAAAGCTCGTGCTACATTTTAGGGGTATGTTATGGATGCTGGGGATACAAAGATGAAAATGACATTTTCTCATTCTGCAAAAGTTCGAGTTGATTAAATTATGTTCCATAAGGGCAAACATATAGATTTCATCCAACCAAGAAGTCTTAGGAACACTAAAACTCTTAATTCAGAGATTTGTGGTCAAGAAAAGATTTGTGAATCACTCTAAAACTAAAATTTTTAAGTTCATATTCTTTTTGTGGTATGAACAGTAAGCAACCAATTTATTGTAATATATACCAAGGACATTAAGATTTTAAAACATGATGAGTATTTTGAAAATAATACAAGATCATACAAGTCTTAAATTTACAATATTACAATAAATTTAACTTATGAAAGTCACAATCTGTTTGAAGACCTATGTCTACTGGTTTATGTATATTTATAATACCACTAAATCACCAAAGCTTAGGTAAAGATATAATCAATATAATTGTCTGCACAGATAACCCACCTGCATTATTTTTATTATATTTATTTATATAATTCAAGTCATCCAAAGCTTCACTAATTTTGTCTTGGAAAAGATAAATGAGATGTCGGTGCCAATAGGCATTGAGAAACAATGGTTCCAAAAGTATAGCCTAGAAAATATATGTATAAATTCAATTAAAGTTGATTTATTAAAAGATAGCCTATCAAGTTTCAAGCATTAGGGATCCCAATTGTTTTATTAAGTGTATGGTATAAAATAGTACCTCTCAATCTGACAAACAAAATCTAGTGCTTTTAATATTTATTATTTGAAAATGTCAATAAATATAATTTTTATAATCACAAATATCCAATACAAATTCATTGTTCAAAATTTTAGTAAAAACTATTATATAATTATATGCAAGTATAAATTGTAAATAGTTATTCTGATTAAATAAAACTTACTTCCTGTAGATCATTCATGGCACTCTGTAACTTTCCCAGTTTCCTATAAATAGCTCCACGTCTACAGTATAAAAATGCAGGATATATTTTTTTATGATTTATTTCTTCAGTCAAGATCTTCACTTCGGATTCATAATGTTTAATGACGTCTGGAGGAAGACTAGACGTCAAAGAATCACTCAGTTCTAGTTTTGGTGGTTCCTTCACTTCTTCAGACAAGTCTTTCGGAACAAATATTTTAACAACTTTCTCTCTTGCAGTTGTCTTCTGAGGTTTATGCTTAGAGAATAGATCAACAACCCATGTTTGAGGGTCAGTATTTTCTGGAATTCCTCCACGACTTTGGGCAAATTTGTCAAAATTTAAACACGATGGTAAGCTGGGACTCTGAAATGGACGTTCATATAATGGAATTTTCAGAAAATATTTCTTCTGTCCAGGAAGAATTCCGTGAGACATTGATCTAGTTTTTAAAAGAGTGATTTTTAAATTAGAGAAACATAATTATTTTTATAATCAATAAATCAACTCAGCCACAAACAAAACTATTTCTCTATTGTGCATCAGAGTTGCCAGAGATTTGTTAAACACAAATTTCTGGATTTTGTGGACACAATTACCAAAATAAACCACAGGGACAGAATGGTAATCACAGAATTTTAACACACAAGGATCTGTGGCAATAACTAAAAGACTATAGGTCCTTAGAAATGAGGTATATGGGCAGGCTTCTAAGGTGTTCTTTCACTTACATAGGCGAAAAACTTCTAGGTCTTCTGGGTATATGCCTAACTAGTTATAGTGGTTACCCAGCTCTCAGACATAAGCCAGCTCACAATCCAAAACCTCCCACTTGACAAGAAGGCCAAGCATGTCCCACTGAGGAAGGATCTTATTATGTGGCCTAGGTATATTTATTGAATTTTCCCCAAAAGCTTCCAAATATCTGAGAAAGATTAAAAACGCAAACCTTCTGCAGTTTATTAGATACTGGCTCTAAACTTATGTTGATCCACAGATAGATACCCACTGTGGATGCCACTGAAATCCATCAACCTAATTAGGGAATTATGAAGGTTGAGTAGTAGAAAGAATCTTGGCCTGAAACCACCTAACAGCAGATCTTGTGAGACATGGACCCATACTGTGATAATTTCCCTACTCCCAGAATGCATAGTGGGAATGAATCAACTTAATAACTGCATAAGCTATAACCTGAGGGAGATAATAGCAGTAAAGGTCGAGTGGAAATTTCTGGATTGTCTCCATTCTATCCCATACCGCCATCTACCAAGACAGTATACTAAATGTAATACCCGACCAAGGGGGACTAAGTGGCACTAAGGAAAATATGTCACCTCCTGCTTGTAGATAATAAATTCTGCCTCTCTTGGGGGTGTAACAGAGCAAGATGGGCCAAGTAAACCAGGACTGCCTTCACCAAAAGGCTCATCCTATGGCTCCTGTTACAACTATTAGCAGTCTATACAGTTATTAAAAAGTAAATAAGTCTCTTCAAATGGTTAAACTTTATAATCAGAATGATATAGTCAGTAAGCAGTAAAACATCACAGTGAAGCAGTGTTACATCACTTATATCCTTTGTATAGATAGAAGTCACTTTGGTTATGGCCAAAATGGTGCTGTATATTATCTTTTCTAGGATGGTGAAGATTCATAACACTTTGAAAAGAGAAAATGCATCAAAAATGTATAAGCAATCTTCTGGTTCTATCTAAAACATTTGTCGACTTAGAAAAACCTACCTAAAGTATTCTAAAGATGAGCTAACAAAAAAGCTTCCAGTTATTAAATTTGTTGCAGGGGAAGCTTAAGCAAAAGTAGTGTGCGGAGAACTCAGGACTTGACTTGAATGGCAGTCTCCACCAGGGTTGATCTCTGTTCCACTCTGTCACTCACACTTACATAAGGTTACTCCCTGGTCTTCTAAGAGATGACGACAATAAGTCACCACATCAAAATATAATTAACTCTTGTAAGGTTACTCCCTGGTCTTCTAAGAGATGACAATAAGTCACCACATCAAAATATAATTAACTCTTTTCAGAACCAGCGAGTCTTTATAACAATAAAGTGAACAAAGCACATGACTTTTATCACCAGGAAAGTCTTTACTTTTCAAAAGGGCATAAGTTTAATGAATTTTTTGTCATCTGGAGATATCTAAAGAGAAACAAAGCTCAGAGCTTTTTGGAAACTATTTTGTACAGCACTGGATTATAAGAATGTCTTGAATACTTAAACATGACCATACCTGAACTTTAAGCTGTTGTTATTTTAGGTCCCTCCATATTTTTAAACATGCTAGATATTATTACCTCCAAGTAAGGAGAAAAATTATTTCTTTGTGTTAATCTCTCATAACATACAAAAACCAGTTAGGTCTCATAACATACAAAAACCAGTTTGTCTATCTAATTTATTACTCAATTCGATACTTTAAAATTTAAAAATGATTAAATTTCAGCGATCTATTTCCTTTCAAATTGGTAGTATCTGGAGCTGGAGTAGGGTTTCCGTCCTAAATTACTTTAGAAAAATAACTTAATAGATTTCATTTCTTTCTACTAAGAGATTTCATTTAGCCATTAAATTGACTTAGGCTTACTTCATGTTCTTAAAGCAGCCCCACCTTTAACTTATAGTTTGAACTATTCACATATTTATGCTATTAAACAGCTGTATATTAAAAAATAAGGGATTATTTTTAGCTAAGAGTTCAGCATATCTTCAGTGTTGAGTAAAATAATAACAACTTCAATGGGTGAAATTATAAAATTAAGGCCAAAACCACAATGCATTTCTTAAACTATAACAATTATTGATTAAACAGGACCTTTTAAGAATTTTTGGAGATTTGGATAACTCTTCCAACACCATTGTAACTCTACGGAGTTTCCATCCTTTCTTCCATTTTATTCTCTTTTTCTTGGGATACACAATGTAACTAATGCCAGCTTTTTTAGACGCTTCAACGAGAGAGACAGGCAGATCTGTCACACTGTAATTGTCCTGAATGGTATCTAAGATGGTATCTATATTTTCTTTTACGATGGGTTCTTCAGTTTCATTTAGCTCAACCATCTGACGACGCTCCAATTCTTTTGCTTTTTGAAACATCACCTCTTTTATATTGTTTTGCATGTTATCTTTAATCTCTAATGGAACTATGGTCTCCTCCCTCAACTCAACTGCAGATTTTACTCTCTTATTGAAGAAGAAACAAAGAGGCAGAAAAAATATAAAATCAATTTAATTGCTGTACATTTAAAATTAATTCAGTTACAATTACTATTAATGTAGTCTAGTCACTATTGAAAAATTTTAAATCATGTATTCCTGATTTTTCCAAAAGTCAGTTTATAAAGTTAATAATAGGCTAGTTAAAACAAAGTACTATAATTTAATTGGTCAAACAACATTTAGTTAGCTTCATAAAAATAACACTATAAAGTAGATAGGCATTAAATATTATTTTCTATATTCTTAATTAAAAGAGAATGCTTTTACATATCCAAATAAAGTTCATACTCTACTTTTACTTTTAATGCAAAAAATAGGTACAATACACAAAAATTATTAAAATGCCTTATCCTATAAAAGAAAATTGTGAATCTATTTTCAAAAGCACTTTAACAACATTGACTTTCTATACAATAGTATTCAAATATCCTCTACAAAAATTTTCAATTCAGTACTTATAAGCTTAAGTAATAAGATTCCAGCCTAATATTTATTTTCTCTAATATTATAGAATCAACTTAATTTAACAATAATATTAATATTACAATATTAATCATTATTAATAATTTGCAGTCATTATGCATTAGTACTTGAAACTCTAACAGCACCCATTACTAGTAAAAGAGATTAATTCCAATCCTTTGTTATAGCATTTCCAGCCTATTGAACTATTGTCAATAAATTAACTGCATTTAATTTTTTGCTAATAAATAATAATTTGTTTTAGAGATGTTTTTCATTATAGTGAATTTAGGCTCAAATTCCAAACATAACTACTTCATACAAGCTAGTTATATACTTTAAGATGTACCAAATACATTAGAAATATTTATCCTCCATGACTTACTATACTTCCCTTATCTCAAGAAACTATATGTTAGCTCAATACATAATTAGAATAGAAAATAGAGAAGTAAATAAACAATGGAATATATGTATGTATGTATGTATATGTAAATATCAAGAAATACAAACACATATGAATATATTAGGAAAACATATATCTGAAAAGATGTAGAATATAAGATGCTCATATTCCCACTTGCTGTCTAGATATAAATTACACAGAGTAGCCTTATACAGCTGCATAGAACACTCTGTAAGAAATCACTGACAAAATCTATAACTATAGAGCAGAGCTACCAGAATGGGTTTAAGTTTTTGTTTCCAGCTTTACTGAGATATTATTGACATATATATATATGTATCATATATATATCATATATATATGTATCATATATATATATCATATATATATATATCAAGAAAAGAAAATATTAGCAAACTGAATTCAACATCACATTAAAAGGATCATACAATATGACCATGTGATATTTATCCCTCAGATGCAAGAATGGTTCAACATACACAAATCAAAAATGTGATACATCACATTTATAGAATAAAAGATAAAGATCCTATGATCATCTCAATTGATGCAGAAAAGGGATTTGACAAAGTTCAACATTCTTTTATGATAAAAACTCTCAACAGATTTGGCATGGAAGGAACAAAACTCAACATAAAAAAGGCCACATATGACAAACTCACAGCTAATATCATATTCAACAGTATAAGATTGAAAGATTTCACACTAAGATCAGGAATAAGACAGAAGTACTCGGTTTTGCCACTTTCATTCAACATAGTACTGTAAGTCCTGGCTAGAGCAATTAGAAAAGAAAAAGTGAAAAAAAAAAGACGTCCAAATCAAAAAAGAAGTCAAATTGTCTGCTTGTGAAGAAGATATAATCTTATATAAGAAAACTGTAAAGACCACCAAAACACTATTAGAACTAATTAATAAATCAGTAAAGTTGCAAGTTACAAAATCAACATACAAAAATCAGTTGCATACCTGAAAAATAAAGTAATCACATTTACAATAGCATCAAAAATAATAAAATATTTAGGAATAAATTTAACCAAGAAGATGAAGGATTTATACATTGAAAATTACAATACTTTGATGAAGGAAATTGAAGAAGACACAAATATATGGAAAGATATCTCAAGTTCATGAATTAGAAAAATTAGTATTTTTAAATGCCTGTACTACCCAAAGCCATTTATTAATTCAACACAATCCCTAGGAAAAGTCCAATGACATTTTTCACAGAAGTAGAAAAACAACCCTAAAATTTGTATGGAACCACAAAAGGCCCCAAATAGCCAAAGCAATCCTAAGAAATAAGAACAAAAGTGGAGACATCACAATTCTTTATTTCAAACTTTATTACAAAGCTACAGTAATAAAAACAGCATGATATTGTCATAAAAATAGGCACATAGACCAATGGAACAAGACATATATAATACATATAATCAACTAATATTATACAAGAGAGCCAAGAACACTCAATGTGAAAAGGCTAGTCTCTTTAAGAAATTTGCTGGGAAAAGTGGATATTCACATGCAAATGAATGAAATTGGACCTCTATCTTACACTACTTACAAAAATTAACTCAAAATGAATTAAAGACTCAAGTTAGACCTGAAACTGTAAAACTACTAGAAGAAAATATAGGAAAATTTCCTTGATGTTGGCCTTGGTGATGAGTTTTTGGATATAACACTAAAAGCACAAGCAACAAAAGCAAAAATAAACAAGTAAGAATATATTAAACGAAAAGTTTCTCCACTGCAAAATAAATGATCAGCAAAGTGAAATGGCAATCTGGAATGGAGAAAAATATTTGCAAACCATCAATCTGCTAAGGGGTTAATATCTAAAATGTATAAGGAACTCTTACAACTCAGTAGGAAAAAGCACCCAAACAATCTGATTAAAAAATGGGCAGAGGAACCGAATAGAGATTTTTTTCCAACAAAGACTTACAAATGGCCAACAGGTTCATGAAAAGATGATCAACATCACTAAACATTAGGGAAATGCAAATCAAAACCACAATAAGATATCACCTTACATGTGTTAGAATGGCTAGTCTCAAAAGGACAAGCGACATCAAGTGGTGAAGAAAAGGGAACCCTTGTGCACTGTTGATGAGAATGTAAACTGGTACAACCATTACAGAAAAGTATGGATGTTCCTCAAAAAATTAAGAATAGAATTACCATGTGATCCAGCAATTCCACTTCTGTGTATATATACAAAAGAAAGAAATCATGATCTCAAAGAGATATCTGCACCCCCATGTTTTTTGTAGCATTATTCACAAGCCAAGATATAAAAATGCATATATTAGAATACTATTCAGCCATAAAACAGAGGGATATCCCACCATTTGCAACAATATGGATGAACCTCGAGGACATTAAGTGAAATGCAAATACTATATGATCCCATCTATATGTGAAATCTAAAAACAGAAAACAAAAACAAAAACAAAAATATTTTTTTAAAAACATAAAAAACTCATAGATACAGACAACAGATTGGTTGGCTGCAGAGCTGGAGAGTTGAGTGTAGGCAAAAAGAGTGATGGCTGTCCAAAAGGTATAAATGTCCAGTTATAAAATAAATAATTTCTGAGGATGTAATGTACAGCATGGTGACTATAGTTAAAATACTGTCTTGGATATTTGAAAGTTGCTAAGAGAGTAGATCTTAAAGGTTCTCATCATAAGAAAAAGTGTGTAACTATGTGTGGTGATGGCTTATTGTAGTGATTATTTCAAAATATATACAAATTGAATCATTACGTTGTACCCCTAAAACTAATGTAATATGTCAATTATTTGTCAATAAAATAAATCTTAAGAATAGTGTCAGTGTACAGGCTTACAAAGCAGAGGAATCGAAGAGTTAATAAAAAAGGAGAACGTTAGAAATGAAATAGGAAGTAGGCTAAAGTTAGTCAAATTAAAAGCAAGTTAGCCAGAAAGAAATTTAAATTTGGGTAGTGAACACACAATGGAATACACATGTGACAAATACGTATTGAACTGTACACTTGAAACCTATATAATTTCACTTACCCCAATAAATTTAATTTTTAAAAAAGCAAGTTAGAAGCAATTAACATAGAGAATCAAGGAAGTTACTGTCAGATCTTGGGG
Source organism: Pteropus alecto (assembly GCF_000325575.1). NCBI lineage: Eukaryota > Metazoa > Chordata > Mammalia > Chiroptera > Pteropodidae > Pteropus > Pteropus alecto. The sequence goes on from NW_006436664.1 coordinate 3,615,844, forward strand.
AGAAAAAAAACTGGGAGCTAGATGTCAGTGCCACTGATGGTAAGAACCAGTCTTTCAAAAATGCCTATGGATTCTTGGTGAAGAGGAAAGTACATTTCATTTGGTAAGAAGTATGGGTTTCAGTACTAGCTCTGCCATTTGTCACTTTCTAACCTTTGCTTTTTCATGTATAAAACGTGTATCTGTCTCACCTTCCTTCTCATCAGGCTATTATGAAGTTCAAGATCAAACTGGAATAGTGTTCGTGAAAATGTTTTCAAACTGTGAGCCTGATTCAAGTGTAGGTCAATAGTATAAATGATTTATAATGTACCAGGTAAAGTCAAATAATGACTATAAGACACTTCCAAGAGTTGTTGAAATCTTACAATGCTACCACCAAGCACAATTTACATGGGCTAGCAAATACACACTCAACTCCAAACTTTCAATCAACTCTGGATGAATCAACTGACTACACTATTTCAGGAAAGCAAACAAAAGAAAAAAATATATAGGTGGTGATAATTACTTGTAAAATAAACATTTCCTTTGAATAATAAAAAGTGAAAATTATCATACCTTTAATTGCAGAGATTGTGTGCTGAAACTTTTTTGGATATTTTCAAATGATGAAGATTTTTTTAGATTAAAAAGCTGAAATAATAAAATGATAATTATACATTGACTTTAGATACTATGTGGTAAACTAAAATATCATATGACCAATAAATATCAGTTGACCAACAGTAACTGTTTAGGTAAATTAACAAAATGCAGCAATATTAGTTAAAGCACAGGTTCTTACTGAGTTCACAGAGAGAAGCAGAACTTAAAATCTGTCAATTAATTTTGAAAAGGTATAATAATGGAAACTATCCTGCTTTTTACAATACAACTAGATATAGCAAACACTTACCTAGTATCTGCTATGTGCAAGGTGTTATGCTGCAAAGCTTTCTAATTGGTATAAGGGGCACAGGTGTGTGTGAATATGCCATAGATATGCTAAGCCATTAAACCTCTTAGCTCTAGTGCTACACTAGTGGGACCTGGAGCAGCTACTGCCCTTAACAGTCACCTCTAATCATGAGTAACCTCAACCTTTTACCCATAAGACCACAAAAATATCATCACTTATTATGAGAGCTATTATATTAAAGAGTTGAGAAGTATCACTATACTAGAGTAGAAAGTACAAAAAAAACCTGACATGTTCCACATCCTCGAACAGTATAATGATGGAAACAGATATAAAGAAATAATTATAATTCAAAGTGGCTGTGGCAATGATTGTAGAGATGGCATGAATGAGGAGCAAAGGAATAGAAGAGAAGGACAGGTTAATTCTGAATGGAAAGGAAACTGAGTTGACCAGCTTGAAGAGGTAGCATCAGGGTTTGCCTGTGAAAGGTGGCAATATTTCCATGGACTGAGATGGGGTTGAGAACATACCAGGCCAATAGAATAGCCTAAACAAGAACTGAGAAGTGTCACAGTGCTGGGATTTTGGTCCCCAAGGGCTCTGGTGCAGGCAGAGTACAGGGTACATGGAGGTTACACAAACAGAAATATAATGGAAGGTAGGATAGAAAATATAGTGAGGCCAAGTTATAAGACTTAGTTAAGCCCTCTGGTTTTATTTGGTAGGTGGAGTTACTCAGTTTGTTGAGAGATGAGTGATATAATCATACCTGTGTTTTAAGAATATAGCCGGAGGGCAGGAAGGAGGATGGATTGAAAGAAACAGCTACTTAAAATGGGAATTATCTGATAGGTAGATGTAAGTAGTGCTACTACACTGGTCTAGAAAGTACAAATGGCATTTCAAACTAGAAAGTGTCATTAGTTAGTTCAATTATTTTTTATTTGATAGTCACTGCTATAGGTGTTACAGATAAAAGAGTGAATAATAATGATATGACCCCAAGCTGGTAAGGAATACAAAGACCAAACATACAAAAGGGCAAATATTTAATAAGTGCTATGAGCAAAATAGCAAAAAAAACTAATCTATATTAAATAGATACATTATATCCTAAAAAAAAAAAAAATATTACTTGACTGTATGGGAAGAGGCATACACACATTTTTAACCCATTTAACTGACTAGAATAGGAATTTGATTTATCCCAGGACTCTAAGACTCTCTACTATGTAGCACTCGGCATCTCAAGATATCAAGGAAAGTAAAGAGTTGAAGGCACTGATGAGAGAAAAATAAAACTGTTTCTTATTTGTCCCCATAATATTTAGGACACTTATTAATAAACCAATTATATAAATTTTATACCTTTCTTCTCTCAATAACTATCTCTTTTCTCTCCAATTGTGTTTATTATTTAATTAGCTTACTTGGATTCACTGTAGTGATAATAAAGTCACGAGCATGAGTCTAATCACCATTTAGAGAATTAACTTTTACTGTGTTTCATGGCCGTGACAATTCCTCCATTTGGTCAAAAGATTTATAAACATATTCTTTTGATCACTGAAGATCTAGGCAGGCAAGAAGTGACAAATGAGTACAAAACCAGAAATTTTAGAAATCTTAGGAAAACTCACAGCAGATATCCTGCTATTGGTTAGTAGGTAACATCTGAGTGTCATAAAAACAACATATTTAAAAAAGAGGAAATGTGTCCTCAGAAAAGAGATCGACATAAAGAGATAACTATAATCCAAAGTGGCTGTGGCAGTGACAGCAGTAAATGTTCTGAGGCATTTCCTGGACTGAAGAAGCACCAAGAAATAATTTCTGAGATTACTAGAAATAATATCTGAGCTGCAGGCAGATAAAGCAACCAATTCAAAATTCAGAATAAAAAGTATACATACCCTAAGACCTCTTCTGCTATGCTGATTTAAAGTAATAACGCTTTCCTTGCTTTCAGATGAAAATTTCTCAATTAAAATCCTGCTTGCTTGAACACTCTGTGGTAAAAAGATAAGTTTTAAATTATAGAGTAGAATACTTTAAAAAAAAAAAAAAACTATGATTACTGTTACTTCCCAGTACAACATTATTACCAAAAGAGAAACACGTGAAAAGTACAGAATTATAGAAAATGTTTACCAAAGATGCATCAAAGTCTAGCTGCAGCCTTAGTATTTGGCCAAAACCCTCAATTTGTCTTTAGCATTGGTCTTTAGACAAATGGATACTTCTTTGTTGTTTCTAGCATCCCTAATCATAGGATCCTGTGACCTCACAGGTTAACATTGAATCTATTCAGCATATCAACATCAGGATTATGAATAAAATATACCATTTGGATTGATTGTCAATGTGACTATTCACTGTAAAATACAAGAAAGCATTCTAAATGTTAATTGAAATAAAAATATCTTTAAATGCTTTATAATATAAACTATCAATCAAGTTATATGTGTATGTTTACTGTTATAAAGGTAAACTGTTGCAATGATTATGATTATTAAATGTGCTACTTTTCTATCTTGTAATCAGTGATTTGAATATGTAGAAACAACTAGAAGATCTAAGTTTGACAGCCTGGTGGATTCATAATGAATTAAATCATTCTGCTGCTTAATTTGCTGAAAATTTCTAGGTCTCAACTAAAATTTCAAATACAAAAAATATTTATTCAATAGGCAATCAGCTATTAAAAGCATCATGTAATTATCACTGAGACTGGAACAGATATGGAGAAGGCCATGGGTAATTTAGAAATCACCAGCACTGAATTTTTGTTCATCCCCCTCCGCTGTATTTTCAGAAAGTATCTAGAGCAAATATAAGGTAAGAAAATTACTAGATATAGCAAAAAGAGACTTGGTCACTTTCATCATTATTCTTCAAAGACAAACTACACAAGAAATTTTGGAACTAATTTGTCATGCGCTTACGCAAAATATTCAAATATGATGGAATAGCAGATATTACATATTTAAAAGAATGCTTTTAACAATAACAATAACAAAAACCTTAGTACAGCAGGTAACATTTTATAACAATGATGAGATGCCATAGGAACTTAACTATTTTAATGTCAATTAGTTTATGATAAAGTTGGTTTTGTTATATGTCATTCTGCTTAAAGCCACAGAAACTATCCACAATGTTAAGTGAAGTCTTACTGTACCATATTTTACAGATATGAAAACAGCAGAACTTACTAACAATCAATGGCTGCTTTTTAAAAAGAAAATGCAGTTTATATGTTGGAACCTTCCAAGACATTGCCCAAACTAACGTGCCTTGAGAGGGCAATAACAATATTGCTTAGATGATATCTGATGTAAAAATTCTCCACTCCTGGGATATTGCTGAAATTGGTATGCATGTAATAAAAGCTAGGATGCAGATGAAAATGAAAAGTTTGCTAACTTAGAAGTCAATTATGACTTCTGCTTCTAATTATGGCAGGCTAGGTTTATTCTTCTGAAGACAACTACGAAAGCTACATGTAATATGAAAACATGCTCTTCAAAGCATCAAAGAGCTAACAAGATGATGAAGAGATACTGAGCCAAAACCCACAAAAAGGCAAGAATCTGGAAAGGTAAGTCCAGTATTCAAAGATGCTTTTATTCTCAGGATATTTACTAAAACAGTTGCAAATCCGAGCTGCAGAAATGCAACTTCTTGGGGCAAGGGTGACACAAATTGAAGGCCAGACTCTACCTGATCTACATATTATTTAAGAATAATACACCATGATCAAGTAATCCAAGAAATGTAAAGATGTAACGATATTAACATCCTAAACACGTAGTAACAATAGGGCAAACAGAAATGTGATTCCATTCCAGCTTTGGTTGCAGAGAAGCTAAGAGGTAAAAGAATGATCCCATTTCAAGCAACAGCATATACCAACAGAATTTCGTTTGATTTAATCTTATCTCTGACTTTATTATGATATTACTCTTGGTATGCTTTCCCCATGATTTCCTTAACTTTTTCATTTTATCCTTTTCTGATATATGTGTTTTAGTAAGCTGCCTAAAATTTTAAGCAAACAAAATAATCCTAAACACTATTAAAAATTTATGCACGATGACGACGTTCATCGCTGAATTGAAGAGGAAAAAGTGAGAAGGGAGAGGAAAAAAGGGGTAAAGAACAAGAGAAGGAAGAGGAAGAATTTTTAAGAATGAAAGAAAAAGACCAAAAAGTGGGCAGTAGTTGTCTGGAGGGAAAGAATAACAGATGATTTGGGGTTCCTTCTCTTGATTTTTTCATTTTTAAAATAATAAGCATAATATGAAACTAGAGCAAGCAAACACTCTTGAAAGGAAGAAAAATTAATAATTGTATGTGGTAGTGGTAAACTTTTTAAACATTAAGTTAACTAAAAATGCGCTTTTAAAAGCAAATGAAAATACTATGAAGATCTTTTATGCAACCCAAGTGGTTTTCTATCTTGGAACCTCAGTCAAATAAAAATATCCTTTCGAGAAGAAAACTTGAGTGGGGAGATAGATGGGGTAAAAGGGGTCAAATATGTGGCAACAGAAAGAAATATAACTATGGGATATATGCCTTACTGTTAAAGTGTACAGCTGAAACATTGGATTTCATTAACCAATGTCATCATAAAATAATTAATTAATTAATTTAAAAAATTTTTTAAAAAAAGAAAACTTGACTGGCTAACGTAACATGGATAAGTACAATATTTTTTAGAAATATATGTATAATACATAAGTATATGTATGTAAATATACACATAGTTATAGGCTTATAAGTATATGTATATACATAAATATATACATAGAAAATTACTTACTATATATATAATTCTTATAGTGCCATCCAATTATTCTTAATCATGGCAATAGTTGTCTGACAATTTACATAACCATGGTCCAGTAAATGTTAATGTAATCAATTATACAATTTAATTATTAAACGACAACAATAAAGTCATTCAGTATGTCACCTCATATTTTGGATATAGGGTTTCCTTCATGACAGATACAGGAACAGAGAATTTGGGTGAAGTTAGGTTCCAAAATAACTTTGTAAATCCTGGATAAGCAGGCACCTTTGAAAATAACAAAAAGCCATTAGAAACTAACAAATGATCCCTATGGTAAAAACCCAAACTCCTGTCAAAATTTTATCTAGTTGCCTAGGAAGTGAAGTGATATATTCCACAGCCTCTGAAAGTCTGGGGAAAACTTTTCATACCCATCAGATTAGCAAATACATAAAGTCAGCAATTCCAAGTGATATCAAGGATGTAAGGAAATTAATAGAACCACAGTGGAGACAAATTGGCCATTTCTAGTAAAATAGAAAATGTGCATGCCACATGATCCAGCAATTTAGTTCTAGCTGTACAGTACGGAAATTCTTACACGTGTGCATAAAGAGATATGTACAAGGATGTTCATACTGTATATGAAATAGCAAAACTCAAAGCCCAATCACAATGTCCATTGATAGATAAACATAAACAAAATGTGGTATATTCATATAACTAAACACTAATAAAATCATTCGAGCACAAAAATTATAAACCATAAGTGGATCTTAGAAGCATAATATTGACAGTAAAATAAGCAAGTTTTAGAAAAATACATATAAAATAGTGCTTTTATATAAATATATAGAGAACACACAGAATTACAGTATTTATTGCTTAGAGTCACAAATACATCCAGTAAAGTATAACATGTTTTAGAAAGACCACAATTATAACAGTAATTGCCCTTGAGTAAGGAAAAAAAGAAATGGAATTAGGAAGAAATACAAGAGAACTTAAATTATTTTAACATTTTATTTTACTTTTAAAAATCTGAAACAAGTAAAACAAAATATTAACACTTATAAATTCCTGACAGCATACCCCCAAGTGTGTGTTACTTTGATTTCTGTGCTTATTTGTTTGTTTTTTAAAACGTTTTCCAAATAAAAACTAATCAGGCATAGGAGAATTTTTAGGGAGGTGAAACTATTCTGTACGATGCTGGAATTGTGGCTACATGACATTATGCATTTGTCAAAATCTATTGAATTTTACAGAACAATGAGTAAACCTTAACATATGCTAATTTTAAAAAATCATTTAGGAGATTAAGAGGAATCCCAGGATGGGTTGCAGAATGTAACAAAACAATCTAACTATATTACAAATGTATGAAACTACTTCACTGAAGGGGATGGGGAAAAAGTTGCTGACTTTAGTAACGGAAACGAGTGGGGTATACAAAACTAAAAGCAAAAGAAACTGTGCATAGCACTGTACTTTAGTTGATAAAGTTGTATCCCATAGGAACATGGATTAATAATTCTGATACTCCTATGCATGTGTACTTCTATACTGGAATTGAACAATTAAGTAAATAGAGGATGGTAGGAGCCAAATTTGGCACTGTTGGATTGTAACTCAAGGTATATCATAAATATCTCTAAGTCATATTGATATAAATAATTGAATAAATAAATAAATGGAAAGAATAGGCAAATCTTCCTAGATGAATTTAAAATAATTTTTGTACATACTCTACCCTTAAGGAGGCAGAGCATAACTCCACATTCCTTAAGTGTGAGCTGCACATAATGACTTCCTTCCAAAGAGTACCTTATGGAAAAGGAGGAAAAAGAGGAACTTCACAAAGAAACCTGGTAAATGCTGCCTTAGACAGGCGATCAAAGTTAACATCAACCATGGTAATTCATGTTAATAATATGTACCCTTGTTATGATGTGATGAAAATGGCACTTTACCTCAGTGGGTCTTCCTCCTAAAATCATGAGGCAAATCTAAATTGGGGGACATTCTATGAAATATCTGAACTGTACTCCCCAAAACTTGTCAAGGTCTTTAATAACAAGAAAGTCTCAGAAACTGTCACAGCCGGGAAAAGCCTAAGGAGATATGACAACTGAACGTCACTGTTATCTTGGATGGGATCCTGGGACGGAAAATGGACATTATATAAAAGCTAAGGAAATCTGAATGAGGCATAGATCTTAGTTAATAGTAATGTATAAACATCGTTTCATTGATTTTAACAAATGTACTATACTACTGTAATGTGTCAGTTTCCAAGGGCTGCCATAACAAATTACTACAGGGTGGCTCAAAACAATAGAAATGTATTCTCTTACTCTTCTGGAGACTAGAAGTCCAAAACCAGATGTGGTAGGGGGCAGGGTAGGGGCAGTCTATGCTCCCTCAGACACTCTAGCGAAGAATCCTTCTTTGCCTCCTTTTAGCTTCTAGTGGTTGCCAGCAATCCTCAGTGTCCCTTGGCTTGCAGCTGCGTCATTCCAATCTCTGTCTCTATCACATGGCCTTCTTCCCCACACGCCTATATATTCACACGGTGTTCTCCTCTTTTAATGATATCAGTCCTATTGGATTTAGGACCCACCCTAAATCCAGGATGATCTCATCTCAAGATTCTTAATTCCATCTGCAAAGACCATGTTTCCAAATAAAGTCACATGCACAGGTACTGTGAGTTATCAGGACTTTTGGGGCCACTACTGAACCTACTATCGTTACGTTAATAATAGGAGAAACAGGGTGTGTGGTATCTGGGAAGCCTCCACACTGTCTTTGTAATTTTTCTGTAAGTCTAAAACAATTCTAAAAAATAAAGTTTATTATCAATAAAATAATATAGGTATACCTCAGATATATTGTGGATTTGGTTCCAGACCACAGCAGTAAAGCAAATATTGCAATAAAGTGGTTCCTTGGTGCATATAAAAATTATGTTTACACTATACTGTAGTCTATTAAGTGTGCAATAGCATTGTGTCTAAAATATAT
>NW_006436664.1:3624623-3695111 GCF_000325575.1 Pteropus alecto
CTAACTGTCACCTAAGCCATCAGTAAGTCATGATCCTTTTGCTAGAGGAGAGTCTTGCCTCGATGGTAATGGCTGCTGACTAATCTGGGTGCTGGTTACTGAAGGTTGGGGTGGCTGTGGCAATTTCTTAAAATAAGATAACAGTGAAATTTGCCACATTGATTGACTCTTCTTATCACTTGAACACTTAGACACCATTGTAGGGTTATTAATTCACCTAATTTCAATATTATTGTGTTTCAGGAATAGGGAGGCCTGAGGATTGGGGGAGAGATGGGAAACGATCAGTCAGAACACACCACATTTATCAATTAACTTCACTGTCTTATATGGGTGCAGTTCGTGGCACGCCGAAATAATTACAATAGTAACATCAAAGATCACTGATCATAGATCACCATAAAAAATGTGACACAGAGACACAAAGTGAACACAATGTTGTTGGAAAAATGGCACCAACAGACTTGCTCAACACAGGGTTGCCACAAACCTTCAATTTGTAAAATAAAACAATGCAATATCTGTGAAGTACAATAAAATGAGTTATGCCTGTAATAATAAAGCAAATGATAAAAGAAAAAATGATTTTTAAAAATAGTTAGAGGTGATAAATTAATCAGGCATTCATGACAAAATCTTAAGGAAAATATAAGATTTTTAAAATAATAGCTGTTTGAGTCCATGGTACCATGGGTAATTATGTTGTTTTTCATATTTTCATTGACTTTTAATAATATTTAAGTGGACTATGCACATTCTTCAAAAAAGATTTCTTTCACCAGAAAAATGAGCTCAAATGATTTTAAAGCATCGACTTGCAAGCTTATTTTGGTATTAATTATAAAATTTTAACAGTGACATCTCCTAGGGTATGGGTGTTATACACTTTCTAGAGTAACATACGAAGACTGAAATAGGGTAAAGAATCACAATATAAGGTGACACTGAGTCTAGATTACTTTTATTTCTAGTCAAATATACTTCAACTATTCCATACATGTGATTACATTTCCCATCTATTGACAGAATATTTAGAGAAAGCAATTTTTGAAGTTGCCATGTTAATTTGTCCAACATAGGAATTCAAAATTAAGTTTCTGTTTCACTCGTCCTCTGTTTGGCTGGACACACTGCATCACCTTTTGCTGTACAGACCCAAAGCCAGGAAGTCCTTGCTAAAAGATGAAAAACTCTTCCAAAGTCAACTGACAACTCTTCTTCCAAAGACTACCTAGAAATTAAGAAAATTCCAGGTATTCAAATAACAACACATATAATACAGTAATTTCTTCCGTGTAGTAGAGAGATTTCCGGCAGCTTAAGCATCCAGAATAAAATTATATCTCTAGAAGTAAGTGAGATACAAGCCTCAAATTAGGAAGAGAGGCAAAGCTATCACTAAACAACAGTAGTTTTACTCAAGAAAAAGCACGGATGCACCTTCAGGAGAGAATTTATCAGATTAAACTAGTGAAGAAACATTTATTACAGTAAATTGGTTTCCTCAGCAATGTTCATCCTTCTTAAGAAGAGACCTAGGAAAATGGTTGGTACATCAGTGGTCGTGGCTGCTAGAACTTGATAGGAGGGTAGAGATGCACGGCAAACTGAATTACTACCTATAAAGCAACCTAAGTTAATTTAGTATAACAGCACCTGCACAGCCCCTATGATTAGTTACTGTGTAGTTTCCAATCCAGTACAATAGCTCATGTTCATACTGAGGACTCAAGGTGAGAGATTCTGTTTACTAAGGGAGAGAGACATGCAAATTAGTTTCAGGGGTAAGTTAAACATCATACAAATGGAACATAGGGACAAACAACAATTTTCAAACTGTGGTCTGAAACTCTGGAGACCCTCAAGACCTGCCTAAGGGTCCTTTCAAGGCCTTCCCACACACGAAACTATTTCTTTAATAACACTAAGAAGCAAAACTGTGTTAAAATTTGCACTGATGGTGTAAAAAACTATAATGAGTAAAAGTGATGGCACCTTAGCATGAATCAAGGCAGCAGCACCTTAAAAATACCCACCAGGAAGCAGGAGAAAAAATGTTAATTTAATTAAATCTCAATTTTTTTAAGTACACATCTTTTTAATATCCAGTGTGACTAGATGAAAAGTACACATAGAGTGTTTCTGTAGCCATAGTGAAGTAGGATGGCAGTTTTAAGGAAAAGCAGGTATGCTATTGTTTAGAGTTGTGAACTAAACTAGCCACCATTTTTATTTGAGAAGGCAAACATCAAACTGTGGTTATTCAGACTTGGGTATGTGGCAAGGTTTTCTTGAAAATGAACAAAGTAAACCTGTTATTTCAAATAAAATAAGTGAGAGTATTTGTGCTGATGAAAAAATTTAAGCTTTCATTAGAATTAGAATTTTGGAATTTTGTGTCCCTCACCATGAGTCTGCCAGGTTCTCAACGCTAAAAGATTTTTCTAAAAATTTTAAAAATAAGATATTTTTACACGTATAGTAAATTGTGTCAACATTCAAAGATCTACATAACTTTATGCATGATATTTACCAAATAACTAACACATAAAGTTACAAAATCATGAGTGGTAAAGAATTCATTCAAAGTACAAAATAATACTATAGATTTTAATGTATTGAGGTTTGAAAAAGTCATTGGTGTGGTTTCAGATTTCAATTGCAACAAACATTTTTAGCTATACAAATTATCATTTAACATATTCTCTTTTATTTATAAATTATCATTTAATATTTTCTTTTTAACCTAGTTTAATTTCTCTTTTCTCTTTTTTTTTTGGTTCAAAGACTGCAATTTTTTGCTAAACTTTTTATTTTGAGATATTATAGATTCACATGTAGATTTAAGAAACAATACAGAGAGATTCCATCTATCCTTTATCCAGTTTATCTCAAAGGTAACATCTTGCAAAACTACAGTACAATATCACAAACAAAATATTGACATCAATACAATCAAGACACAGAACATCTTCATCACCATAAGGATTCCTCATGTTGTCCTTTTATAGAACACTCATCCCCGCCCCTATCCTGAAGCCCTCAAAACTACTAATCTGTTCTCCATTTCTACAATTTTGTCTTTGCAAGAATGTTATATAATGAAATTATACAGTATGTAATTTTTTAGAATTGACTTTTTTCAACATGTCTCTGAAGATTCATCCAATAGTTGTATGTATCAATAGTTCATTCCTTTGTATTGCTGAGTAGTAGTTGCATGTTCGGTTAAAAAAAATAAAAACCTGTCAAACTGTTTTCCAGAAGAGAGGGGAGTTTTTTAAAATAAAGAATTTAATTTCCTTAATAGTTATCTATTTTATATTGAGTGAGTTGTGGTAGTTTGTGTTTTTTAGGAATTGTTGCATTTCATTTAAGTTGTCAAATTTATACGTGTAGAGTTGTTCATTGTATTCCCTTATTATTCTTTTGATGTCTGCAGGGTCTGTAATAATAGCTCCTGTTTCATTTTTAATATTGGTAACTTTGTCTTTTCTCTTTTTGTCCTTGTCAGTCTTGCTAGAGATCAATTTTATTAATCTTTTCAAAGAACTAGCTTTTAGTTTCATTGATTTTCTCCTTTATTTTTCTGTTTTCGGTTTTATTATTTCTACTCATTATCCCTTCCCTTTGCTTGTTTTGGGTTTATTTTGCTCTTCTTTTTCTTGATTGTTGAGGTGAGAGATTCTGTTACTAAATCATACATTCTCTTTTCTATTGTAAGCATTTAGTGCTATAAACTTCCCTCTCAAAACTGCTCCAGCTGTGTTCCACAAATTTTGACATCTTATATTTTCATTTTAGTTCAGTTCAACTGAACTATCAAAATGAACAATCATTTTGAGATTTTTCTGTTATCTTTGCTGGTGATCTCTAGTTTGATTGTATTGTAGATTTGCTTTATCCTGCTATATGTTCTGTGGGAACTTAAAAAGAATGTGTATTCTGCTCTTGTTGGGTGTAGTGTTCTGTAAATTTCAATTAGATCTTATTGGTTGATGGAGTTGTTGAGTTCTGTATTCTTGCTGTTTTCTATCTGAATGTTCCATCAGTTCTTTAGAGAGGGGTGTGGAAGTCTCCAACTATAATTGTGGAATTGCCTATTCTTTGTTTCATTTTTTTTGCTTCACATATTTTGCTGTCTTCCTGGTGGGTTGATACTTTTATGGTAATATAATTCCCCCTCTTTGTCTCTGATAACTTTATTTGCTTGGAAGTCTACATTATCTGATATTAATATAGTCACTTATGCTTTTCTTTGATTAATGTTTGCATTATAAATTATTTTTACCCTTTTACTTTCATCCTCTCTATAACATTACATTTGAAGTCAGTTTCTTATAGATACTATATAGTTGGGTCATGGTTTTTAATCCACACTGCAATCTCTGTCACTTAATTGGTGCATTTAGACAATTTACATTTAAGTTAGAGATTTAGTTTACCATTTCATTTTTTGTTTCCTGTTTGTTCTCTCTGATTTCTTTGGTTTCTCTATTTTCTTTTGCCTACCTCCCTGTTACTTGGACATTTTCTAGAATTCTACTTTTATTTATCTATGGTTTTCTTTTTGTATGTGTGTGTGTGTGTGTGTGTGTGTGTATCTCTTTATATAACTTTTTAGTTTTGCTCTAGCTATTACATTATAGAAATATAACTTATCAAGATCTACTGATGTCATCATTTTACCAATTCAAGTGATATACAAAACACTTATCTCCCTTCAGTTCTCTTTACACTTCTCCATTTATAATATAATTGTATTAAACATTTCCTCTACATATATTTAAAAATATAAAAATTTTTGCTTTAACTGACAAACATAATTCATAAAACTCAAAAGGAAAAGGAAGCTCTATTGCATTTACCCATATTTTTGCTTTACACATTTTTGTTTCTTGTAGATATTCCAAGATTTCTTTTAACTATTTTCTTCCTGTTTAGAGAACTTTCTCTAGTCGTCCTTTAAAGGTAAGTCTGCTGGCAACAAATTCTCTTATTTTCCTTTCATCTGAAAATATCTTCATTCCTGGGATATTTTTTGAGATACAAACTCTGGGCTTGCAGTTCTTTTCTTTCAGCACTTGAAAAATATCCTGCCACTGAACATTCTGCTTCTGGCCTCCATGGCTTCTGATGACAAATCCACTGTCACTCAAGTTGTTTTTATCCTATGTAACATACTGTTCCTCTCTTGCTGCTCTCAAGGTTTTTTCCTTTGTCATTATTCTTAGAAGTTTGAATAGTATGTGGCTTGGTACAGTTTCCTTTATTTTTCTTGCTTAGGATTTGCTTAGCTTCCTGAATATGCTTACGTTTTTTGCAAAATTGGGGAAGTTTTTAGCCATTATTTCTTCCTATATATTTTCGGTCACCCCCCTTTCTTTTTTTTCTCCTTCCAAGACTGGTAACACAAATACTAGATCTCTTATTAAATTCCTACAAGTCCCTGAGTAGTTGCTAATTTTTTTTCAGTCTACTCCTCTTTGTTGTTCAGACTGGATAAATTCTATTGTTCTATTTTCATGTTCACTGATCCTTTCCTGCCTCCTCTATTCTATTTTCGAGCCTATCCATTGAGCTTTTTATTTCAATTATTGTAATTTTTAATTCTAAAATTTTAGTGATTCTTCCTATATTTCAATTTCTTTATTAAGACTTTCTATTTCTTTTCTGCTTATTTTTTAATTGAGGTATTATTGACATATAACATTATACTACTTTTAAGTATACAACTAACAATTCAATATTTGTATATATTATGAAACACCATGACGATAAGTCTAGTTAACATCCTTCACCATACATAGTTACAGAATTTTTTCTTGTGATGAGAAATTTTAAGATCCATTCTCTTAGCAACTTTCAAATATGCAATACAGTATTATTAACCATAGTCATCATGCAGTATATTACATCCCCATGACTTATTTATTTTATAACTAGAAGTTTACATCTTTTGACTCCCTTCACCCATCTCACCCATCACCCACTCTCTGTCTCTAGCAACCACCAATCTGTTCTTTGTATCCATGAGCTTGGTTTTTGTTTGTTTTTTTATTTGTTTGTTTAGATTCCACATATAAACGAGATCATATGGTACTTAGATGTCTCTGACATTTCACTTAGTATAATATCCTCCAGGTACATCCATGTCATTGCAAATGACAAAATTTCATTCTTTTTTATGGCTGAATTATGTGCATGCATGCATAAGTATATACACGCATGCATGTACATACATACATACATACATACATACCACAATTTTTTATCCATTCGTCAATGGACACTTAGGTTATTTCCATATCTTGGCTATTGTAAATAATGCTGAAATAAACGTGGGAATGCAGACATCTTTTCAAGTTAGTGTTTTCATTTTCTTCAGATAAATACCCAGAAGTAGAATTTCTGGATCCTATGATAGTTCTACTTTTAATTTTTTAAAGAAACTTCAAATCATTTTCCATAGTGGCTGCATCAATTTACATTCTCACTAAGAGTGCACAGGGTTCCCTTTTCTTTACATCCTCGCCAAGACTTGTTATTTGTTTGCTTTTTGATAATAGCCATTCTAACAGATGTGAGGTGATAGCTCATTGTGGTTTTGATTTGCATTTCCTTGATGATTAGTGATGTTGAGCATCTTTTCATAGACCTATTGGCCATCCGTATGTCTTCTTTGGAAAAAAGTCTGTTCAGATCTCCTGCCCATATTTTAATTGGATTGTTTGGGTTTTTTTGATATTGAGTTGTATGAGTTCTTTATGTATTTTGGATATTAGCCCCTTATCAGACATATACAGTTTGAAAATATTTTCTCCCATTCAGTAGGTCGCCTTCTCCTTTTGTTGATGGTTTTCTTTGCTCTGCAGAAGCTCTTCAGTTTGATGTAATCCTACTTGTATATTTTCGCTTTTGTTGCCTTTGCTTTTGGTGTCTAATCCAAAAATCACTGTCAAGACTGATAATAAGAAGATTACCATCTGTGTTTCCTCTAGGAACTTTATAGATTCTAGTCTTACACTCAAGTTTTTACTCCATTTTGAGTTAACTTTTGTGTGTGGTGTAAGATAGTGGTCGAGTTTCATTCTTTTGCAAGTGGCTTCCCAGTTTTCCCAACACCATTTATTGAAGGGACTGTCCTTTCCCTGTTATTCTTGGCTGCTTTGTCATAAGTTAATTGACCATATATGTGTGGGTTTATTTCTGGGCTCTTTATTCTGTTCCATTGATCTATGTGTGTTTTTTAAGGCCAATACCATACTGTTTTGATTACTGAAGATTTGTAATATATTTTGAAATAAGGTAGCATGATGCCTATGGCATTGTTTTTCTTTCTCAAGATTGTTTTGGCCATTTGGGATTCTTTTATGGTTTCGTACAAATCAAATTTAGGGCTGTTTGTTCTATTTCTATGAAAAATGCAACTGGAATTGTGATAGGAATTGCGTTTAGTCTATTTCTTTAAATTTGTTTCAAGTGAGTTCATAATTGCTTATCGAAGCATTTTAATGATGGTGGCTATAAAATTTTTGTCTGATAATTCTAACATGTCTGTTATCTCAGTATTGGCATCTATTAACTGTCTTTTCACATTCAGTTTAAGATTTTCCTAGTTCTTGGAATAACTAGTGATTTTCTATTGAAATTCGGATAGTTTGGGTTATAATTGAGGCTCTGGATCTTATTTAAACCTTCTGCTTTAGTTGACATTCTGCTAGGGCTCCTCTGATACCAGCACAGTGGGGAAGGAAAGGAGTGACTCATTACTACTAGGTGGGGATGGACGTCCAGGATCCCCATGTGGTCTTAACTGACAACACAGAGGGGAAACCTCATTACTATTCTGTTAAGGTGAAAGTCCTAGCTCAATACTCAGTCTTCTTTGAAACCACTCTGGCAAGGGTGTTTACAGTGCCTTGTTATATCCTGACAAGAGTAAAATCTAGATTTCCGACTAAGCCTTTGCTGGTGAAGGTGAAGGTAGGGCTACAGTTATTTCTGTGGTGTTTGGCTGAAATGGAGTGATTATTGTCTAAAAACTTTCTGTCTTTTTAGGCTGAATCTTTCCCGACTCTTTAGCTAGAGAGAGAGCAGTCTTCTATTGGAGCTTTTTTTTCTTGACCTGTTTTAGTTTCTAGATGACCAACTTTTGCGGCTCCAAGTCTAAGATATATGATGCAAAAAAAGAAAACCCAAGAAACTAACTCACCACCAAGTCATTTCTTCAGTCCCAAAGTTCCTAAGTAGTGCGCTTCATTCTCTCCACCTTTCGGAGTCTTTTATGTTTGGAACATCCAGTATTTTTAGTTGTACTTAGCAGGAAGAATAGGAAAACGTAAAAGTACTTATGCCCCATCTTCCCCAGAAATGGAAGTCTCGCAACTAACTTAATGAGCCACCACTCATTAAGCTTGGGCATATTATTTGGCATAATTGTGGAGAACATCCTCAATTATGTTAAAAATTATTAAAATAATATTTTGTTTTCCATCTATATATCTGTGCAAGACCAAAATTTTTCAACTAAAACAACCTACCACAAAATTGAATGCAGAAGCAAACATGAGAATCCAGCCACCTTCTATTAAGCCAGACATTAAAGAGATTTGCAAAACAAGTAAAATCCTAGTTTTCTCATCAAATCTTTTGTTTAAAAATATAATATTTTTCATAAAAATACACTATTTATATTAATATATACAACTGTATTACTGTTCTTTTTAATAAATAAATAAACATTTAGCATTTTCTCAGTTTTAATTTTCATTATAAATGTCAATAGATATGACCCACATAAATAATTATTGAGGTCCTCAATAAATTTTAAGAGTATAAAAAAAGGCCTTGAAATTTAAAAGTTTGAGAACCTATGAAGTAGGGAAAACTAATATTAACAAAAGTTCTTACTTCCTCTCCCAGGAGTTGTAGATATGGTTCCTGAGCATGCTGTCTAGTTCCTTGTGCCAATTCAGGTGGTATCTCTGGTGTTGGAACATATGCTTGCTTGTCATCTATAGCAGGAATTCCTTGCAGTATTCTACAGTGTGATAAAAACAATAAATTTGTTTTTTAAGTCATAAAGCAAGAGATGTTTGCTCTCATTTCAGAGCTTGTGCAGAAGTCATATAATCCAAAATGGGAGATAATTAAAACATAATTTTGGTTTGGTTCTAAATACACTTAGAACCAAATGTACTGATTGCAAAAGAGGCAAAAAGTTCTCTACCTTCTGATCGTTAACCTGCTCCCCATCTCCGAGTTCCTAAAAACTGCTTTAATTTCTTAGACTGAGGCAAAGTGTTGGCCTAAGCAGAACTCCCTCCTCACATTAAAGTCTTTTTGATTCATATCTTGCCAGGATGAAGAGAAAATTGTTATGGCATCAGCTCTTTCCTTCTATGCAACAAACTGCATATACGTTAAGATAATTATGAGGTACAAAACGTACCAAGAAAAGCCTTAATTAAGCCAAAGAGATGCCCTAAATCAAAATTTGAAGGAAAAGTGTGTCATTAATGACTGACAACAGACTGCTTGAAAATACATTAATTTTTGTGTTGCAGCACTTACCATAAAAGAAATATAAAATAAGTACAAAGTGGGTTTACACAGACTATAGCTATATCAATTTCATGTGGAAGTATTTAGAGTCAGTGTTCCCTCGAATTTTTTTGATAAACCATTATATGAACAATCACTTCATGAGCCATCAAATGTGAAGACTAAGCATTTACAAACCTAACTGACTTTAGTTACTTAATAATATACTGAAACCCTCAAATGCCATCGTACCAGTTGTTTAAAAACAAAAAACAAAAAAGTAGGCCCACCAAAAGCTAGGCTGGAAAAGATAGGCCGTTGCCAAAGTAGAGCCATGGAAAAAAACTTTTTGTCTCATCTAATCAAATATTTGCTTTCCAAGAGAAGATAAATTTAAACTCCTAGCATGGTGAATATAGTAAACTGCCACTCAACACCCAATCCATCCTATTTATGTGCTTTCCTGAACTGTGGAAGACAAGGAGGTAAAACCCTCCTGCCACCGGTGTCCTAGATATAATTTAAGATCCACTAATCAGATGCACTCATGTAAAATTTGGAAGGCAGACGCTTCTGATGTTTTTGTTGACAAGCAGTCATGGCAACACTGAGATCTGCAGTACTATTCCAGTTTCTTCTTTTGTGAGTTTTTGTTTTTGTTTTTGTTTTTGTTTTGCCAGTGAGCATATCAACAGACATAGTGTGGCTCCAGAGTCAAAAGCTGTGACAGAGTTCACTCGATCCCTAAATCACTGCTGAAGTGATATGTTGTTGGTGTTGACTTCTAGACTTCCCACCTTCCTGACTTGGCCAGAAGGAGCAGCTCCCAGCAGCCAGCTGCGCATGTCGTGTGAGTCATCTCTGAAAGCCCTGGAGTCCATTTTTCCAATCTTTTGATCTATTTTATAAGCATTGACTTCCCATTACTAAATCCCTTTTTGCTTAAAATAGCTAAAATTCTGTTTTTGTTTTTGTTTTTGCTTTTTTTACTACTGAATCTTGACTGATATATCTAGAAAAAAAATTAAAAAGAAAGAGAAAGAAAGAAGGAGGGAAGGAAGGAAGGAAGGAAAGAAGGAAGGAAGGAAGGAAGGAAGGAAGGAAGGAAGGAAGGAAGGAAGAGAAAAAAAGAAAGAAAGAAGAAAAGAAAAGAAAAGAAAAGAACAAAAGAAAGAAAGAAAGAAAAGAAAGAAAAAAGGTCTAGGGGCTAGAAGAATAAACCAGGATAGTGCATATATCAAGATAAGTAAAGTATTTCTAAAATCAGGGAGGAGAGAGGGGACTTCAGAAGCTACTGTGGGACGCTGGTGTATTTTCATCTGGTCCTAAACCAAAAACACAGTGGTTAAGAGTTATTCACATGTTATTCTTTTCACATTTCAAATGTTCACTAAAGAAGTAGAAATTCTGGTTGGAAAGAAAGTAAAAGAAGTTATTGGACATTTCAGAGTACATAGCTCTGGTACACATAAATGGGAAACATTAGGGAAAGGCTACCCAAGATTAGCAACTATTCCTGTATGACAAAGATGAATCATTTAATTTGAAATTTTTCTCCAGATTTTCCCTGCTTCCTTCTTTATTTCCAGAGAGAATTACCAATCCTTTCTAGAGTTCTCCCCTTTGGAAAGCACCGCCAGTTCAGTGGTTCAGACTGAAAATCTCTTTAACGCCAGGCTCTCCCTCTCTCCCAACAGCGATCACTGGTCTTGATCCGTCTCCCTCCAGTGTCTCTCCTGTCTGTTGCATTTTCTCTCATCTGAGTCTAATGACATCATCTTTGCTGTCCCTTACCTCCAATCTCTCCCTCTTCTAATCCATGCTATATACCCCTGCCAGAGTCGTCATCAGCCACCCCCTTTCCAAATACTTTAATGACTACACACACAGTATTAAACCCCTGCACCTGGCATTCAGGGTCCTCCACCATCTGGGCACCATCTGCTTTGCCAATCCTACTTCCTTCCCCTAACACCTGGCCCAATCTACATTCATTCTGCAAAAGAGGCCCTAGGTGCCAAGATTACTACAGGGGCAATAGAGAAGACAGGCAAACCAAATTACAATACCGTGTGGCTATGAAAACAATCCTTTCAGATCTCAACTCCTCCATGACACCTTTACGATGCCCCTCTGTGAAACCAAACTTCAATTTTGCTTCCCTAGCTTCCCTGCTACATTTGATCTCCTCTTTTATTGTAGAATATACTACACTTTATTCTGCATATCTTTTGCACAGTAGATCATAGCTTGGTTTAGGGGTGCGGGGGCGGGGGGGACATTGATTCTTATTCATTTTCTGTCTCCCATGGCTGCAAATGTAGTAGGTAGTGAATAAGTATTGTTGAATTTTGGCTGAGCAAGAAAAGTCTCAAAGTGAAAGCCAGTCCTAGACCCTGTCATGGAAACTGATGATGTACTGCAGTGGTTCTCAAAGTGTGTTCCCTAAACTAGCATCATTAGGATCACATAGGAACTTGCTAGAAATGCAAAATCTTGAGCCCCATCACACCTGATAAATCATAATCTCTGGATGTGGGGCCCAGTCATCTGTGGGTAACCAGCCCTATGGGTGATTCTGATGCTGAAATTGGAGAACCATTGACATACCACAGTCTCTCCTAAAACAGTCTGATCATAGGACTATCCTGAGAGCTTGTCAAATCTCTAGCTTCCCAGATTCCTCCTCAGTGAGTATGAGTTACTGCATGTGACTTGATATACTTGTCAAACACTCCAGGTGGTCTTTATCTTCAGGAGAAGCCTAAAAACTTACTGATATGTTGGGAAGAAGTAGCTTTTGGAATGAGGTTAAAAACCAGGATTTTAGTCCTAGTTTGGCCATTTGGTGTGCTATGTGGGGTAGGCCACTTTTCCTTTCTAAGTCTTAGTTTCCTCACCTATATATGGTAACAGTGATTGGGTCTTTCAGGGTCTAATGCTCAGAAATAATAAATGTGCAAGTTTGCATGTAGTACATGTTCAGTAAATAGTTGAATCATTATTGTTATTATCTTTGAGGGGACTGAATGAAGGAAACACACCCACCCCTCTAGAGTGAGTTAAACCTCCTTCCTAGTCTCCCATGGGGCCAGAGATATAAAAGGTATTTCTTGTTGTCAGTTGCTGTCAAAAAATTTTTTTAAACATTTCTTTTAAGCTGTGAGCACTCCTTAATAATCTCTGCACACATATCCTATGAGTTACATAAAAGTGACTATGAACTCCATCCTGTGAGCATGGAGAAGGGTTCTCCCTCCAGCAACCCTTTCTCCTGCTTGGTGTGACTCGAATAGAGACATTCCTCCTTCACATCTTCAATATCCATTCTTTAGTGAATTTGTCTTGTTCCTTGGAGTACAAAACTTGGGAAAGGTATTTATGTAATTCGAAGAAGACGTATACAGGGATATTTTAAGAGTGCTCATGTACAAAAGTTTCGCCTAGTAATACTTACATACGATAGAGTATTTTAGTCTAGACACCATTTTTTAAGTGCTTGAAGTAAGCCACTAAATTGATTTCACATCCTATTTATGGGTCACAGTCTAAAATTTATTAAAGAGTAGCTTACCAAGAATGCTATTTGAAAAGCAAATTGCTAGATCTAGAAAAGACTTTTTAGGAGTTCACCTTCTTGAAGAAGCTAATCTACAAATAATTTTCTTTAGTATAGTCTTTAAAATCTGTGGTAGTGGTGATGAACACTTTGAATACTTTTTAAAAATTCAGGAAGTATAGTCTTAGTAAAATAATAAATCTAAAGAAGAATAAGAGTGTAACTATATAATTTTTTAACAAAATATGATTAAGGAGGGGGATTTATTTTTAATCATTGTAAATTCATTGCTACATGCAAACAGTGACATCTGGTGGAATGACATTGCTTTGCTTTAAACAAAAATTCCAGCTTTCACATATTGACAGTTAGGAAATCAGATTAATGTCCAAATCATTTCTTTTTTGGCATTTCCATATAAAAACAAAAATACACTAATCTAATATCTTATCAAACATCAATAGCACATACCGAAATGACTCTTTGTCATCCCAATCTGTATTTTTAAACCTTAGGTAGGGGTTATTTTTTAAAAATTAATAAAACAGAAGTTTAATTGAGGTTATTATTGATTATAGTTCTAACTCTGCCAAAAACTGTGCTTTGTAATGTAAAATTCTTTCTCAGTTTTCTCATCGATAAGTTAGACTAGGAGAAGGCTAAGATATCTGTGGCTCTGATATATGTGCTTCTGTGACACATATCACTAGCTAGACCTCAAACAAAGATTAACTCTCATGTTTTTTGGCATAATATCTTGGGTCATTGTCTGGATTATGCAGCAAAGAACAAGACCAAGTAAAGGTAGGGGGAGGCAGGGAAGGATTAGACCTGACCATTGAGGAATGGCAGACAGTGAAGGGAATGGGAGTTGGTAGGTGAAAGTCAGTTCCAGATAATCACATTGGAAGAAAATGTAGAGCATAAGAAAGAGCACAATATTCCAAAGGCAGTACGACAAACTACAGATGCATTACAAATGGCATCAGAGAGATCTAGCATGGGACAATGTCACATTCCAGTGGGGAGGCAATCTGTGATGGGGAATACAAAACCAGGCAGTATTTTATGAAAGCTTTCAGTAATTAAATAATCAACATCAGGGAAGTCTCCCACAGTTATCAGGGCTCCAGTCCTGGCCTAGGACTCGAAAACAGGATTTCAGTTCCTAAGAGTGAACAAGCAATACAAGGTAGAACACCCACCCTTTTGGAAGCAGAAACTCTGCTCCCAAAATTGGTCACAATGGATCAAATATGAAATACCAAGGGTAAGTAAAATATGCTTATCTCAGATAATTCAACTAGAGCTCCTTGGATTCTTCCTAGCTTATACCAGGATTGGTTTTGGAAACAAGATGAGAACAACTATTCAGAATAAAGCATAAAGAAAAAAAAAAAGAGCTTCTTCACAAGTTCATAAAACATGAAACCACATTTGGAATCAGCGAGACCAGGGTCCTAGATTTTAGCAGCTCTGTATACGTGGACTAGACACTTAATCTCTGAACTACAGTTTCTTTGCTTAGGAAATAGAATGAATTTATCTATTTCATAGAGTTGTTGTTAATACTAAATTATATAATAAATGTACCTCAATGCATTCTCTAAAAGATAATTTTCTGTTTTCCTATTCAAATATCACTACCCTATTTGGAAGGTTCAGATAAAATCTTTCAAATGGAAGCACACTTTATATATTTGATCTGTAAACTATAAGTAGTAGAGACAGTAAGTCAAAGTAATTACTCAAGTGCCTGTCTTTCAGTTTTAAAATAAAAACCCTCAAAAGGACGTACTGTCCAAACAACATCTTTAATGTTATTTTTATGATGTATGTATATATATATGTGCATACACAGAAAAAAGCCTAGAATAATCTTTACTCTATATAAAAACCAATAGTAAAAGGTCAGCCTCTACTACCCTAGTTTGAACAATCACAGAGAAAAATTGTAGAGGCAAAATTTTCAAATCCTATTTCATCCCACTCCCGACACTGTTCAGGATTCTGAATGACTAAATTAGTAATATAAATGTGTATCTTCTAGTTCTTCTACTGAAAATCTAAAAGTAGTATTCTAATGTCTTCAAGATGAACAGTCAGGAAATGCCAGGTAAACCTATCTGATATTAACTTTGGACAGCCAGAAATGACCTAACTTCACTCAAAGATGAGTACACAGAAAAATCAAATATGAGTTCTATGAAGAGAGTCTGCAAAGCATAAAAAAGAAATATATCATTCAAAAAGCATGTGAAAAACATCCTTTTGAAAAGATTTATTGTAGAAATTAAGAAATATTTTAGAAAAGGTTTGCTTTGTTTCATCAAGGAAATTTTTAAAATGCTTTCGTGAAACAAATAACAAAAGTTCAGATAAGACAAAAGACAGATTTTCTTAAGAGGTTGGTAGAATTAAGAAAAAATAAGAAAATGCAATAGAAGTATTAAAATGGTAATTAGAAGGAATTTTTAAAATTTTATAACTCAGAAAATGAAACCACTGATATGGAACAAAAGTTGGAGAGGTAAACATGAGCAAAGAGATGAGAAATGTAGAGAATAGATCAAGAAGATCCAATATGTGGCTTGTTGCTATTACTGAAAAAATGTACCAAATAAATAAAAGGGAAACACCACTCAAAATAAAACAAAAAAAAAAGTCCTAAACCGAAAAGCTGTATCTGCATATCAAAAGGGCTTTCCATGTACCAAGTAATATTAATTAAAAAGCAATCCACTTCCAAATATAAGGTAGCGAAATTATTTAATTTAAGGCAAATTTTAAATCCTATAAGCATCAAGGAGGAGTGGAAGAGAAACAAGTTACATACAAATAAAAACAGTCTGGCTTCAAATTTCTATCTTAAAACATTGGATATCGGATAATGATACAACCAAAAACACATAAACAAATGTTGACAGATATGATAGATTACAAGAAATAGCAAAGAAGCGAAAAAGAGAGAGAATACAAAAAAGATGGCAAGAATAATACCACATACATCTGATATTACAATGAATAAATATGGAGTGATCCAACCTATTATAAGAAAAATTTCTGATTGGCTTAAAAAATATTCAAGTCTATGCAATCTACAAGGGACTAGACTAAGAAAGATTAAACATAAAATGAAGGGCAAACATATACCATATAAAAAAAGCAAAAAGTAAGACAAAGTACAGTTTTACTTTTTATGAATTTAGTGGACAATGTACAATGAAAACAGGACCACAATTAACAGTTTCTTGAATTTCTTTTCATGCAAAATTGTTTTATGTAATCATATACAAGTTTATATATTTAGTTCTACCTCCTTTCAGCACACAAAGCTTTACCTTGTTCTTTATCGTTATTGCAATGCATCCCATCACTGGATGCACCATAAAAAGTTTTCCATTGATGAACATCTAAGTTGTTTCCAGTTTCTAGTTATTATAAGGACAATGAACATCCTTATGCATTTATCTTAGTAAATGATAGTCATCACCATATAGATGGTATTTAAAGCCACGGTCCTAGATAAAGGATCACCTTGAGAGTGTAGGGAGGGGAGGAAAGAGGTCCCAGGATAAGCCCTGGGCACTCCAGTGTTTTGAAGTCATGAGATGAGGAGCCACCAGCAAAGAAGCCTTGAGAAGGCAGAGCCAGGAGGACAGGAAGAGAACCAAGAGAGAATGTGGTCCCAAAGGTCAAGGAATAAAAGTGTCGTAAGGATGAGTGAATGCAACTGTGCCAAATACCTTTGGAAAGTCAAAATGAGGACTGTGATATCTTAAAGCAAATTCAATTATGTCATTCTTCCTCAAAAAAAAATCCCAGTCAGTGGTTTCCCACTACACTGAGAATAAGAATCCCTTCCCCAATCCGTCACGCACATGCCCTAAAGTACACATACAGGGCATCTATAAATTCCTATGTAATCGGACTCTTGCCTCCTCTCCAGCCTCAACTTCATCACCGTTCCTCCTGTTCTCTAATACTGGACTTTTTTCCAGTTCTGAGATGAGTTCCAATTGTCCACAGCAAGAATTCTCAAACTTCAATGTGTGTAAGAATTGTCTGCATTTCCAACAAGTTCCCAGGTGACGGTGCTGCTAGTCTATGGACTATACTTTGAGTAGTAGGAACCTAAAAAATATCCTTTCCTTTCCTCCTAACTATCTTTTATTCATTCTTCAAGTTTCAATTTAAGTTATCATTTCCTCAAACGTCCCAAGATAATAAGAAACTCTTCTTCTTGGTTTCCATAGCGCTCTGCAGATCTGCACAATAATTAATTCACTGCCTCTCTCCTCTGCCAGTCTCCAAGTTCTCTGAGGGCAGGGATTATGTTTCTCTTGTTTGCAGATGCTTCTCTAGTGCCTAACTCTATGACTGCCACATAATAGGTACGCACACACACACAAAAGAATTTACTGATCAATTTAAGTAACTATTCACATTCGTATTTCTTGAGATGGAAAGATAATTACAACATAATAAGTTTTTAAAAACTGGTTACAAAACATTATGTACATAGCATTATCCCAGTTTTGTTCTACATGACTTATTTGCATACAGAAAAGCCTGAAATCATATTTAAGAATGTAATAGTATATATCTCTAGATAGTAAGATTTTGTGAATTGTTTTTCTTATTTGCATATTTTTGAATATTTGCTAAAATGTTGTTATTTTTAGCAAAATAATAAATGAACTTACATATCAAACTCTGACACAATCTTCAATTTTCCAATTATTATTATAGTTGCTATTGTTTTAACGTATAGAACTAACAGTCTGTCCATACTTTTTTAAAACATGACTAGGAATTTCCCTTGTAATTTGAAGCCAAGTTGAGGCCTAGGTCTGCTGATCTATAGCCTGAGCACTGCTTACCATCAGGAAGCTGAGTATAAGGGTTCCTAACTTGTGAAAGTCAACCGATTTTTATAGGACAGCATTTTTGTCAACTCCATTAACGGTGAATTGACAAAATACACAGCAATTTTACCTAAACAAGTCAATGAAATAGAACACAAGTCCATAAATAGACTCAGGAACATGTTGGAATTTAAGGTATGCAAAGTTGGCATTTCAAACTAGTGAGGAAAAAATGAATTTATTGAATAAATGATAATTTACAATTGGCTAGTCACTTGAAAAAACAATAACGCTTATTTCTCTTATCAAATTAATTACCAATGGATCAAAGCTTTAATTTTTTAAAAGAAAATCCTAAAATTATTAGAAGAAAATATGAGAGAATACATTTAAAGTGTAGAAAAGCTCTTTATAAGAATGACACCAAAACTGAAAGACATAGGAAAATGACCACTAATTTTTACTACGTAAAAATCAAAACTTTTATAGTATGAGACACCATAAACAAACTGAAAAGCAAACAGAAAAAGTATAAAAAGTCTATAAAGTATGACAAATAATTAAAATCTTTAATTTAAAAAAATCACTTATAAATCAATATGAAAAAGATGAATGACAACTCAATAGAACATGAATTGGTAACTCTCAAAAGGAGAAAAATAACCAAGAAACATTTTAAAATGTGCTCAACTTTACTAGAAATGAACAAAAATAAATAAATAAAAAGATTTTTTCTTCATCAGATTAGGAAAATCAGGATGATTGACAATTAATAGTTTGACAAAGGTGAAAAGAAATGAATGATGTCATAAATTATTGGTAGGAGTATAAGTTGGTAAGTATAAGTTGGACTTCTTCTCTGGAAAGAAGTCCAGCAATATACATCAAAAAAAATTTGTTTAAGTTTAATAAATAATTCCACACCTAGGAATTTTCTTACATTGCAACTTGGTTAAGTTAGTGAACAATATGAAATGAAATCACTCAAATGTTCACACATGACTTTAAGTGAAAGAGATCCATCTACAGAATGCCATACATGGTTTAAACACATGCATATACAAGAGATGTTCAGATGGCTGTTCACCAAACTGCTAACATTAATCTAGGTGTTTAAACACTTTTAATGATTTCTCTTATTTTAAAACCCAAAATCTAAAATTACATGCTTAGAAACTAACAGCGTCTATACACTCCTCTTTACAATACAGAAATTTGTAAAGCAAATATATAAATAATATAGAATATTTTTATAGTTCTCATAAAAATTATTGTTTAGCAAAATAAACTTAAGTTTGAACAATACATTGCTATTTTAAATTAGCTTAAGTATGTACCCATAGTATTTCATTAAATAATAATTACTATATGCAGAACTAGGAAAGCATTAAAACTATATAACACAAGTATTATTATGCTTTGTAGTTAACTGTTCATTGCACAGAAAAAACAAAAGTGAGAAAGTAAAATGATATTCATTTCCTGTTTACAAATACCCTTCTTGAGAACACTTATTAGTGTAGAAAAAAATTATCCATTTCTCCAAAATTATAGGCTCATCACACAGATACATTTTGAAAAGGTTAAGCTATGTTTAGCAAGGTAATCCTCAAGATATGGATGCCAGAGAATTAAGTATTCAGTACTTAAATTAACTTCTTATTTGGTACTTAGGAACAAATTGCCAAGAATTATCATCATCGAATAGAACATTTATTGACTCTCTTGGAAAAAGAAAGTGAGATCTACTTGAATAACAAAAATTTAGAATTAGAAAGAAACCAATATTTTTAACACTTTGCATGACTAATAGAAGCTGTAACTCCTCAAAATGATGCTTTGCCTGCAGATTGCTTATTGATATGACTCAAAATAGTAGTTTTATGACTACTAGATGATGTTTATGTCTTTATTTTCCATGCTCAGCTTTAGGCTTTTAATAGACAATCTAAAGAATATCATATGAAATTGCTATTTTCTGCCAGAGATACTGGACTAGTTTTGAAATTTCCAAAATTCTTCACATACGATTTTTTTTAATTGAGTAAACATTGACTTGATAAATTAAAACTAGAAGACTTACATGTATAAAATTATAAATAAGAAACAAAATCTTTTTGTCTAATTAGAAAATAAACATGAGAATTGTGATTACTAAACACAGAGAAACCAGATGATTTTAAAACATGAAAGAAGGCAGTAAAGTGTTAACAATTTTTACTAAAAGTCAAGGTTGAGGAAATGGGCTCAGAATATACCATGAAAAGAGTAGATAAGTTACTAATAACTTTATGTTATTAGTAACACTTTACTGCTAAAAAAAAAAACATTAAAAAATAGCAGACTTGTGTATATATGATATAATATGCTGAAATAAACTGAAGTGAAGTAGAAATGTATGCTATGACCAATGAAGGACTTCTGAAATGTAATTAAAAGTGATCTTCAAAAACATTAATCTACAGATCTAAAATAGTGTATATATAATACTGAAATATTTGTATTTAAATTTCATTTAATATTTAATGTTTTTAATATTCTTACAACATGTAGGAGAAGATTTTTTTAGAATTCCTACCAGACATTTTAAAAGGCATTCTCGATGGGCAGGTAATATGGCCCCCAAGGGGATGAAAATTGATGCCTTGTGGAGGGGAGGGTGATAAAAGCTTACTCTTTTTATGTATAGAGCATAGATAGATAGATTAGGTAGATAGATGATAGATAGATAGATAGATAGATAGATAGATAGATAGATAGATAGATAGATAGATAGATAGATGATAGACAGACAGACAGACAGATAGTACCATAAACTGATTTACAGCATATCTGGGGTATTCAAAATTAATGGGGAAGGGCGATTAGGAAAAAAAAAAGTCTAGAAAGGCTCCTTAAGGGGGTGGTAATGAAAAAATTTTGAGAAAAATTAAGTTAGACGCATCTGGATTCTAATCACTAACCAAAGATAAGAACTTAGGCAAGTATCCTGATATTATGGAGCTAAATTTTCTTCATGAATAAAATAGAAATTACGATTTCTCTCTTCCAGTTGAAGATTTAAATAGGGAAGATGCAAAGCACACAGTATAGTGGTAGAAGTATAATTACTGCTAAATAAATGTTGGCTCCCTTCCCTTTTCTCTTCTCTTTTGAGGATGCTATGATTATATACTCTTCATAAAATATTCAGATTCAAAGGAAAGTGAGACACAAGGAAAAATGGAAGAAACTCTAGAGACAATGACTTTTGTACCTGATCCCTGGAACCAAGTATGCCCAAAGAGGGTGAAATTTAAAAGTCTGGCTTCAAGTTCCAAAACTCTGATTTTCTTAGTTGTATCAGCTTAGCAAAGTTGCTTGATTTTTATGAGCCTCAATTTCCACATCTGTGTTCCAGAGTTGTAATGAAAAACAAATGAGACAATATGCGACACTCTTTGAGAATCATAAACCACTAAACTAAAGTTATCTTATGATAGGCATAGTTCATGTTAATATTGGCAAGAAATTAAGACATTGACCTAGACCGCGTACATACTGGGAAGAACAAAAACTGCTCTCTCCAGTGTCTAAGAACAGAATCAAATCAAGTCTTCAAAATCTAAACCTCAAAGGCAGAATTTCCTTGCTAGTTTAAATCTAGTTTAAAACAAAATTACCAGTGGAACTCTTACCTATTTCTTTGATCTTCATCTGTAAAGTAACCATCTAAGAAAGCGTCTCCAAATATTCCAAGTAGGGTATTGTGGCCTTTCTTGTCGGCTGTATGATACACTCGAGAAGCCAAGCACAAGTCAATGGGTAGCTTCTGGGCTGGGACAGTGGTACACAGATCATGAAGGTTACAAGTGGCATCGTCTTGTGGGATTCTGCAACAAAGAAAAAAAGTGGGCTTCTTTTATCATTGTGTGGTCTTTTGATATAAAATACATTGACAGTTTAGTTCAGACTCTAAAAAGGATGTCTAAATGTAAGAGATGAGATTTAAAACTATAATAATGATTTATAACAAATTTAATATCACAATGGCAGGCCATTGACCAGACCTTCAAAGTCGTATATCCAGCCGCCTGCTGAAGATTTCAACATATATATACATATGAGCTTGCTTTTAGATCTGTTGATTCTAAGGTATGTGTAAGATTATATATGTGTAATATGTATGTATATGTATGTATATATACATATACATATATGTATGTATAATCTTACACATACCTTAGAATCAACAGATCTAAAAGCAAGCTCATTATCATCGCCCCCTCTCTCCAAAAAAAACCTTTTCACTTTTGAATTCTAGAATTCAGTGACAACACATCTAGCCATCATGCATCACTCCTTCACCACCCTGCTCAAATGCTAATGTCTTTGAAGTAGAACAATGAAGTACATTATCCATTAACTAGCAGTGAACTCAGTGAAACACTGAGTCTCTCTAAGTTAATGCAGTATCTTCCTTCCCACTGTGCTAGAACTTGCCTCTTCTGCCTTTCTGAAACAGAGAGGAGGACATGAAGATATCCTTTCTTATGCCATCCAATCAACAAATACTTCATGAGTACCTACTATGATCCAGACTCTGGCTAGGTGATTTAAACACATACTCTATAACTCCCACAATGAAATTATGTAGGAGGTATTATTATCCTTATATTGAAGCAGGCTTATTTAGGATAAGTCACAAAATTAGTGAGTGGCTACTAGGATCTAAACACAATGCTACTGACTAAAAGCCAAATTTTTTGCCTATTAATGCCTCTTAATGATCCCTGAGGAGGGAGTATCTTTTCCAGTACTACTCCATCCACACCTCCCAACTAAAGTTATACTCTTTCTTTAAACAAATGATGACCTTTACAGCAAATCAATTCAAATAAACTTTAGATTGTGTTATCGATGACCTCCAAGCCCCAACTAATAATATTGATGATTCTCCTTGAAATTGCTTCTCCTCCATGAGCTTTTTTAAGCTTGCACTATCCCAGCTCTACATCTAACTCTCGAATTCATCAAAATTTTATTTAGTCACCGATTTCCTTTCTCCATCTTCTAAACTGGGTACAACTGGGTACAACCAAAGCTGAACTTCTCTTTCTAATCCGGAAAAATCAGCTTCAATATTTCAGCTATTTCCTCTGTGCTGAGAGCTCCCAAATCTCATCTCTAATATCACTAACTCACCTAGATCGTTCCTCTTTGAGATACGAAACACTAGAGCCATCTTTGGCTCCTCTTTCCTTAACCTGCATATCCAATGAAAACCTGAGCTTCTCCCCTGCACAGGGTTGCTTAGATGTGCTCCTTCTCCCTGTCATTTCTAACACAGTCAAGAGCCTCATCACCTCAACCTGTGTTAACAAGGATTTAATGCCATTTGGATGGAGCACTGCATCCTCTGTCTTTTCACCTCTTTCAATATCTCTGCAAAATTGTATTGCATTGATCTTTAAGTACTCCTTTACCCAGCACAATGGTTCTTTGATATTGCTGCATTCATCTAACTTCCTCTTTCTAAGTTTCCAGGCTCCTAGCATCTGGCCCTACTTCTAACATAGTGGCTAAGAGTTTTGAGTGTAGTGAAGTCAGACTGCCTCTGTTCAAATTCTTTTTTAAATTATCACATGGTCATAAGCAAGTCAATTACTTTCTTTATACCTCGGTAAATTGAGAATGACAACATTAGCACATTCTGGATAAAATTACTTTAAGAAAGAGAGGAGTGAATGCATTTAAAATAGTGACTCTCACATAGCAGATGTTAGTTGTTATTATCAGTCTCCAGGAAAATTCACAGGGCCAGCAAGTCCTGTCACTTCCTTCAGTTATGGATAGAATGCTGCCTATCCTTCTGTCCATGTCTAAAAATCCTTCAAAAGATATCGCCAAGACTAGCTTCTCTGCGAAATTTAATTTTTTTTTCTTTTCTACAAATATCTCTTTTCATTCATTGCCCTTTTCTTGTGCTACCCATTCCGACTCTTTATCTAATGGGGTAAAAGTCTATATTTCTTTGTACTGTGTTACCATGCAGGCACATAGACCAATTGGTTTTGTCCACCAATTGGTCTATGTGCCTGCATAGTAACACAGTACAAAGAAATATAGACTTTGGAGTTGGCTGGGCCTAGATCAGGATATTAGTTCTAACACACACAAACTGTATCACCGATGTGTCTGAAAATCTTCTGTAAAATGAGAATAAAAATCCCTAACTTTTGTCTTTCTAAGGAATTGGTAACAATAATAGTTCCAGGTCTATGAAAATCTCAAGAAATGCTTATTCTATTTTTATTGCTATTGTTATTAATTTTCACTGCACAGCACCTAACTCGTTGCTAGGCACGATATATACATTATTGAATCATTAACACAGAGTGGTTTCTGTCATTTTTAAAATAGCACAAGGTCCAAAAAGAACATG
This sequence comes from Pteropus alecto, assembly GCF_000325575.1. Taxonomy (NCBI): domain Eukaryota; kingdom Metazoa; phylum Chordata; class Mammalia; order Chiroptera; family Pteropodidae; genus Pteropus; species Pteropus alecto. The sequence goes on from NW_006436664.1 coordinate 3,649,021, forward strand.
ACATGAAATTTGTACATGTTTGAGTAGAGAAAGATAAGAGAGGTAAACCTAATACGTTTGGAAATGCCTGAGACAAAAAGACCAGACTGGAGGAGTAAAAACGGGTGTCCAGGAAAAAGGAATCCTAAGAAAGGACTGAAAAAAAAGAGGGGAGAAAAATGTAAGCTCTGATGTCAAGCTCATCTATATCATCATTATGTTTGGGACAGGTCCTGGCTAATGGAATGTACCTAAGATTACTTTTTTTTTTTTCTTTAAAAAAAGCATCACAACCAATCTGAATTCTTATGTTCCCAACATACTCTAATAACATAAATCTGTAAGTGAATCGCTCTTGGTTATCGAGCTAAATAATACTATATTTTCGAAAGATGGCTCAATTCCCAAGAAAAAAATTTAATTTGGGGGCCACTCACAAGTGAGAAAAGTTTGGTTAAAAAATTAATTAAGGAAATAGGAGCAGGGAATAAAAAATATTCAGAAACATTTTTCTCAAAATTCTCTTTTAACATATATATTTTTTAAATATCAGATTTTTATTCCCCTGCATCTTATTCTTATTTCTCTCTAATGGAAATTTCTAAGTTCAGTTTTAATGAATTAACACAGTACTATATATATATCAGAAAGGTCTACAAATATTTTTGGCATGCTCAAGAAAGGCTGTGTGTTTTTATAGCATACTCTCCTTAAACAGGTCTATTTGTCATTCTTTGAAACACTAAGACATAAAAAAGAAAAGACTCTGACTCTGTGTGTGGCCATGCTACTTTACTTAATGCACTAAATGCAAGGTTTTTTAGGGGGAAAAAAATCAAGAAGTTTCTGCTTCATTGATAATCTGACAGTAACTATTTATTGAAGGTAAAATACTTGTTGTCTGCTGTCACTATTTGTTTTAATACATAATCTTGCTAACTAAATGAGCTTAAAGCAATGTAGATAAGCAATGGCATGTACAGGGTCACTTAAATGCCAATTTGACTCTTTCATAAACTTTGGAATTCTTTTCCCATGAGTCTACTCTCAGCTACTAAATTGTGAGTAATATCCATTTACAAAGTTTAGGCTGGCCATAAAAAGGTTGTCTTCCATGTCCAGCACACCTTTCAGTGCCCTAAGCAACAACAAAAGCTAATAATTAAAGCTTCTTTAAGATCCCCATAAAGAGTTAAATGAAGAAGAATCTAGAATTAACCAACCCATAAAAAACCCAGTGGTGAAATAAGGAGAAAATCTGTTTCAACAAGATGAATGGCAAAAAGATAAATCTATACATCTAAACTGCATTTACACACTATTATTCAAAATTACGGTTACACCCCTGCATAATAAAAAATTTCATTAAAAATGTGGTGGTGGGAAGGGGATGAAATATGAAATGAGAGTAGAGAATAAAAAGGCCACCTAAATAATCAGTTCCATTAGCACATTTTGTGTCGGGTTGCCTTTTATTTTATTTTATAGTAACAAAATTAACCAGTATAATAAGCAATTAATCTAAATTAGACATTACAGTGACCAAAAAAAATAAAATCTAACATTTTGACATTTAATTATCTTTATTTTCACAAAGAGCTATTTTTATTATAGCTATTGTTATGTCATTAAATCAAGTACCTTGATCAAAAATAAGAACAGAAAGAAGGTAGAGTACAGTATACATATCCTAACTATTATCTGCCATCAACTCTTCTGTGAGGTTTAACTTAGATCTCATACATGAATTTCTAAAACATTTAATTTTCCTTTAGAAATGCATTTTCAGGTATCAATGCTACTAAATAACTTCTCTTCAGACAGTAAATTTGTAAACCTAATTTACTTTTTTTTACGTAGTTTTTGATCCTGCAGAGGTTTTGTAGGCTTTCTTTGCTGTGGAGTTCTTAATTTACTTTTTCTTGTTCGTTTAACTTCTTTTCCTTTGATTTGCAACAATTCTGATGATCTCACCTTTAAAAAAAATGAAAGTGTGCTGTTAAGGAGAATTGTAACATGAGAATTAGATCTTCTCTCTCATATTTAATGGTCTATTTTATATTTAAACTCCTAATTTTTATGTTTATTTTATAACAAAATATAAATCCTAAAGGTGAGTTGATATTTTCCTCTAGATCCTTTCTCAAATTTTTATGTAAATACTTTCATAACAATTAAAATATTAGTATTATACTTATTTATAATATTTTTATTGCCTTAAAACTACTAAAGAAGAAATATAAGATTTTTCGCTCCATAGATTTACTCTTCTTGATTGGTATTTTTAATAGGACTTAGCCTTACTCTCTTAAAGTCTAGCATGGGAGTTCCAGTCAAGATGGTGGAGGAGGTAAACACTGTGCTTATCTCCTCCCACGACCACATCAAAATCACAACTAAATTAAAGATCAATCATCATTGAGCATCACCTGAAGTCTAGTTGAACAGAAGTCCTATAAGAATAGGCCACCTAGAGACTGGTAAAAGAGGTGGAGACATGAAACAGGCTGGTCCCATATCCACCTGTGGCAGCTAAAAGTTGGGAGGGATATTTCAGCTATAGACAATCTGCAGATTGCTTTGTAGCTCATACCAAGTGACCCCAGGCAGGGCACAGGCAGCGGCTGACCTTGGCCTACACACAAGAGCCTCTCCCAAGAGGCCCCAGAACCAACACACTGAGGGGCCAGTTTCACACAACATGAGAGTACCATCCAACCACCTCTACAAACAGTACACCCAAAGGGAAGACTCGGCAGGCACCAGAGCCCCACTAAAGCAAACCCTGATCCTTAGGGTCAGCCCTTGCACAACAGTAACTCCACTGCAGTTACAGCTGGTCCTCACAACCAATCAGCCTGAGGGCCAATCTTTTTCAATGACATACCAAAAACAATCAAGGCTCAACTACAACAGGAAGGTATACACAACACACACAAGGGGCATACCCAGAGCACCCGGCTCAGGTGACCAGGAAAACTGTACCACTGGGCCCCACAGGATACCTACTAGATAAGGCCACTCATCAAGGCCAAGAGACATAGCAGCCCAACCTAGTACATAGAAATAGCCAAAATGAGGAGACAAAGAAACATGTCCCACATGAAAAGAGAGAACAAAAATCCAGAAAAATAACTAAACAAAATGGAGACAAGATACAGAGTTCTACCAGATACAGAGTTCAAAACTCTGATTATAAGGATGCTCAATGATCTCAGCGAGAACTTCAACAGATAGGAAACATTAAAATGGAGATAGAAAACATAAAAAAGAACCAGTCAAAATAAAGAAGACAAAACTGAAATAAAGAATACATTAGAGGAATCAACAGTAAATTAGATGAAGCAGAGATTTGGATGAAAAGGTAGCAGAAAACACCCAATCAGAACAGCAAAAAGAAAAAAATCTCCAAAAAAGTAATGATAGTTTAAGAGACCTCTCGGACAACATAAAGCATACCCACATTCACATCATAGGGATGCCAGAGGAGGAAGAGTGAGACCAAGGAACTGACAACCTATTTGAAGAAATAATGGCAGAAAACTTCCCTACGACCAAGATTACTCTACCCAGTAAAGCTATCATTTAGAATTGGACAAATACACAGCTTCCCAGACAAGAAAAAACTAAGAGTTCATCACCATCAAACCAATATTACAAGAAATGTTAAAGGGACTTCTTTAAGAAGAAAAAAAGAAAAAAATCAAAAATATGAATAATAAAATGGCAATAACTACATATCAACAATTACTTTAAATGTAAATGGATTAAATGCTCCAATCAAATGACATGAGGTGGTTGAATGGATAAGAAAACAAGAGATTCACTTCAGATAGAAAGACACACACAGACTGAAAATAAAGGGATAGAAAAAGATATTTCATGAAAATGAACAAAAAGCTAGGATAGCAATACTTACACCATAAAATAGGCTTTAAAACAAGGCTATAACAAGAGACAAAGAGGGACCCAGTAACCCCATTTCTGGGTATTTATCTGAACAAATTTAAAACACTACTTGGAAGAGACATTGCAACAACATGAATGGACCTAGAGGGTATTATGCTAAATGAAATAGTCATACAGAGAAAGACAAATACCATATGATTTCACTTTCATGTGGAATCTAAAAAACAAACAAACAAGACAGAAACAAACTCATAGAGAATATTTTGATGGTTGCCAGATGGGAGAGGAATAAGAGGGATGCGTGGAAAGGGGAAGAGATTAAGAGGTACAAATTAATAGTCCCAAACTGTCATGAGGATGTAAAGTACAGTAAAAAAATATAGTTAATAATATTGTAATAACTATGCATGATGTCAGATGGGTAATAGATTTATCAGGATGATCATTTCATAAGTTATATAAGTATCTAATCACTATATTATACCCCTAAACTAATATAATATTATATATTAACTATAACTGAAAAATAAAATATTTTTTAAAGTTTGGCATGTATCTTTTATGCTTTATATAACTATTTTCAGTAAAGTTTTTCAATTTGTTTTCTTGTACTTTTTTCTATTTCTATTGCTTGGGAAAAATTAAATGCATGTCTGTCTCTTAAATAATTGCCTTTTAATCATTACAGATATTCGGAGTATTGTTTTCCTAGATTTCCAAGGAAATTTGCAGAATTTATAGTAATACTTCATCTAAAGCATTTTCTCCATGGGTTTCTCTTTTTTATTTATTTATTTATTTATTTGTTTGTTTGTTTGTTTGTTTGTTTAGAGACAAGATTTAAGAAAGAAAGTAGGGAGGCTTTCCTTGGGGAAAGCAGAGAGACATGGTTGAATAAATAGAAGGAGGTGAAGAAGAGGGATGTTCTTATAGATTAGGTAGATGATTTGGCCTCAGTTCAGTAGTAGGAAGAGAGCTATTGCAATTTCTTGAGTAAGAAGGTGATGACGAATAAGGGAAGTTCAGAGTACAGACCATTTCATATCACCATCCAGTTACTGTTTAAATTTTCTCTACAGTTTCTCTACCAAATGGTCATTTATGCTGGCTTAAACATGATCAGGAACAGAGGATTTGAATACATCCAAAGGCAGTCTTTCTCTTTGAAACTCTTCCAGTTAGAATTTTTGTTTATTAGAGAGCCTAAAAATTTTCATCCTCTAGTCTCAATTCAAACTTCACAATCTAGCTCTCTTCCATTTGACAGTCAAATAGTTGAATACAATTGACTCTCCTGGGCCTGCTCCCCCCACTCCCAGCTAAACATCCCCTGTTCCTTCAATTCCACCTTACATGTCATGCTTTTGAAGTATTGTGCTTTCTCGTCTTGAATGCTCTCTCCCAGTCAGCGATTTGTCAGTGTCTCTCCTAAGATTGGATACCCACATTCGAACACAGTATTTGATGTGGTCAGATCAACCAAAAGAAATAATCCTCTTCTACGATATTTGTCAATCAATGCAAACTATGATTGTACTTGGTTTCCCAGCACTAAATTATAACCTAAAACCCTAATTTTTTTTTTATATTTTCTCTAAGTCATATCACCTGGTATCTATGCATTTAGATTGTGGACCCAAGGGCACAACCATATACACATTCATCCCAGTAAAATTTCATCTGAGATCTCACTAACCAAATCATACCAGTCACATTTTGGATGTTAGCTGCAAATCCAATCAGAAAATCTTCCATATTCTCATTCAAGTTATTAGGAAATATGCTGAACTGAGCACAGCCCTATAGCAGTCTACTAGGGACATTCATGAGTATCCTTTGAATAACTAATTACAAATCCATCTAGCAATTCACCTGACCACAGTCTTGTCTATAAAACTTATCATTGGAAGGCTTTCATAAATGAGTGACTGCAACCCAAAGGACAATATCGACTAAGTTTATTGAGTTTTCTTGTATACCAGGCTCTTCACTGTGAAACTTTTGTGTTGAACTCTAAGCCTAACACTTTTCTGATGTTCAGTCTAGTAACTCTATGAAAAGAAATAAGGTTGGTCTTCCACGGCTTGTCCCTGAGGGAAGCCACAATGGCTCCAAGTGATTATTGCTTCCTCTTGTAAGGGTTCAAACACAATTCTTTTAATGATTAATTTAACCATTCCAGAGTTTTGTCGAAGAGTAATCATACATTACAGAAACCATTTTCCTTACCCTTAAAAAAATAAAACTCAGATTTGCCATGGCAGTCTCCAGGCGTCTAGCACCTCTCTCACTGTAGCAGCTCCTCAAAGCTGCTGCTGACAAGGGCTCAACAGGCTTAAACTTATCAAGCTAAGCCAACAGGCTCAGATAGCGAAATTAACTCAAAATCTTTTACCAATCTTGGGCTTCAAGTTTCTTTTATCAATTCTTTTTCTCTTCTTTCTAAACTAAGGATCATTCTTCTTGTCAGATTTAAGAGAAGCAAAGTACAAGTTTATCAGCTTCCTTTTCTCTTTGTCATATTTCTGTTTACTTAAAGCCTCAACCTTTTTCCAAAAACAAATTAAGGGAGCTCTGTCACATGTTGTCATCACACTATTTATCCAAAATGACAAGGTTATCCTTTCTTTTTTCTCTCTTTGCTGCAAAACTAACATCGAAAAAAAAAAAACAAAACAAAACAAAAAACAAAAAAAACACCTTTTTTGTTCTTAGCATTATTCACAGGCCTCAACTCATTCTGGATCTTAGCCTTCTTGATATAATTGTTATAGCCACATGCCACTTTTATGTTTATTCATGGATATGTATTTCTTCTTTCATCTTTTGTATATTTTTAAAACTAAATACAATAAATGCAACAGATCGCTCATAATTGTTTTTGTGAGAACTTGAAGAGATTTAAGGCATCCCATCTCTCTTAAACTTCTTTCCATTTAGAATCTCAAGATATAGATATAGATATAGATATAGATGTGTAATATTTATATTTTTTTACAGACTTTTGACCTTTTGCCTTCCTAAAATGCTCAACAATCATCTCCTGGCCTCTTGCATCAGTCATTTCGTTACAGAGTCTTTGTTATCTAAGTTCTCTTTTGGTTGGTCAGGACTTAGATCAGAGTCCTAATATCCTAATAACCTTTATTGTACTAATCAGCTTGTAAGAGTAGAAATGGTCAGTAAAGTACAGATGATCCAATTCTCTATTTTTTACCTAAATGAGACTTTCTGGCATGTATGTGAGCAGTGGAAGCCCTGCATTGCTCCTTATCATGTCTCTGTGCTAGTTCTATTAGCTCTGAGCTATGTCAAAGATCTAAAAAAAAAAAGGAAAAAAGAAAGAAAGGAAAAGGAAAAAGAAAAAAAAAAGGTTTTCTTGTCCCCCTAATCTGGCTTGACTTGCTGGACGATATCGTTCTTCATTCCTGTGCCAGAGATGCTAGAGACTAACTTTATGACCTCAGATGTCCAAACAGGGTAAAGTTCATGGATAATAACTGATCTTGAGATGTTAACTGAAATGAATACAAGATACTCGGTGAAAATTCGGTGGGATGAGTCACAGGAATACTTCCAATGCTTTTTTTATGGCTGTGCACCACAATATCCCACAACAATAAACCATAAATTTTCCTCCCTTTGAAACACTTCTGTTTTCAGCTTAGAGTTCTTTAATCCATTCTCCAAGTCTCTCATGTCAAACCATTCCTCCTGGTTTCATGAGGGACACTCCACCCCTAGCCATTTTTGCCACTGAGAGTCAGTGTTCTTGTACTTATCAGACACCAGTTGATGATTTTTTTGAAAGGGCAGTGTTGCAAAGTAATAAAGAGTGAAGGTTCCAGAATTAGACCACCTCAGTTCAAGTCCTGCCTCTACAACTTAACTAGATGTTCGTACTTGGTCAAGGTATTTGTTCTCTTTATGATTCAGTTTTTCAATTACAAAATGAGGATGATAATAGGGTTGTTAGTAGAAAAAATAAGATAATCTATGTAAAACACTTAGCAAAGTGATTGGCACATAGTCAACACTCAATAAATTCTAGTTACCTTAGGAAAGGACTGCCTGTTTTTACCAAAATAAATAATTTTGCATGACTTCTTAATAATATTTAATAGCAGCCACAAAAAGCCAAAAAAAATTAATATTTTAGAACTTTTTTAATGAGAGTTTTAAATTCTTGACAGGCCATGGAAGTTAAACCACTGTCCAGAAAATCCATTTCATTCTTTGACACATTTAGTAGTTGACCACTTCCTTTAATGCCCACATTTTATTTCCAAAGTCCCAGTGTTCTGGTAGAACAGATAAAAACATTACCTGTGCCCACGAGACTAACACTTTTTCATCAAGATGCCATAGTCTTTATGGATGCTAAATTCTCCACACCTAGAAAGTGTTAGCTCAACACAGGATTCACCTGGAGTAGTTAGCAATGAGCTAGCTTTGACAGGCTTCACTCCATATCCCTAAGCCCATGCTTTAGAAAGACAGCATGCCTTCTGATGGAGTTGGTCACCAATCACAGGATAAGTCCCTTTCCCTGACAACAGTGGTGGATTTTCCCTGACCAGCTCTTACTTGTGGATCTTCCTTATTACTTATTATTCCAAGAAGATCAATATGCTAGTGTCATGCAACATGAAACTAAGAAAGGAGGGCTTGAGAAATGAAGAAACCAGAAGGCAACTGCACTAATCCAGACATAAGGTCATCAAGACCCAGACTAGGATGAGAGCTACTAGAAAAGAGAAGAAAAAAATAAGCACTAATGTTTAGGAGGAATCTAGGCCTTGGAGACTGATTATATGTGAAAGGCAAGGGAAAGGGAACATCACAGATAAATCAAAGGTTTCAGAGTTGGTAGTTTTGGGCAAAGGTTGAAGAACTGTTATGGCCAGTTGACTTGGGTGAAGTATAGTAAGAACATGGTCATTGGTGGGGAGAGGGAGACCCAAAAAAAGAGAATAACCAGGAAGTTCGTTTACCCACAAAATGGTATCCATTTGAATCAGTCAGAGAGAGGATCCCTGGTGATAATCAGGATACTATGCTATGGTTCAGGGAAAAGTGGCTTTTTCATAAATCCTAATGATAATGTATCTATTTTTAAATAAACTTATTTATGTACGTCAAAAAGTGACTCAAATTAAAGAACAGTACTAAGTAAATAGTGGTAAGGTAATATGCAAATATGGTAAAAATTATTTAAATTATACATAAATAAAATGAATCTGGAAAACATTCCCACAATAGGAAAACATTTAAGGGTTAGGGTAAACCTAAAATGGGCAAAGTTATAAATGCTGCAAAGTACCGCCAGTCCTGATCCCTGGGCTACAGTTCCTGATTCTCTCAAGATGGTAAAGGGAAGACTCTTGGTCAATTTCTGAAAGCCCTGAAGTTCCTTCCCTCAAAAATCTGTCTTTTCTTCCCAGAGTTGCTATTAGGTTTAAAACTAAAAGCCTTCAAAAAACAAACAAACAAACAAACAAAACAAGTGTCCTATTTTCCCAAATGGACAATTTGCACATATGAGGCCCTTTTTCAAGGGGAACTCCTGCTACATTCCTTGACCCTTGCCTGGGCCATTTCTTCACATCTGCACCATCTTCAACTCTCATAACCCTGTTTTCAACATAAATAGTGTTTTACCTTTAAAGACAACCGTTTGGCTGCTTTCATATCACTTTTGGGCTGTTCATCTTCCAAAGGTTTACTTGATTCATCTGCTGGCTGAATTTCCAAAGTTTCTTGAGGTGTAAATACCATATTTTCTGCTTCTGAGGGTGTCCATTCTAACATATCCTCTTGTTCAATCTGGAAAATACTTGTTATATTTTCAGGAAGTTCCTCTAACACATTCTGTTGGAAAACGTAAATGTACCAGAATGTTTTTATAACTGGTTCTTCCAAAGTTTTAAGTCATACAATGTTTTCTCTCTGATGACAAAATAATTATGAAAATGCATGACTGAAATTAAGCAGAAGTAGTAAGTTTCTTTTGAAGATTTACAAACAGAAACTCAAATTGACTTAAGAAAAATATGAAAACTGGCAAATTATTTTCCTCAGCCCTTGTCCCAGAAAATATAGCTACCCCACAATTATTATGCACCAACTCTAAGGAAATAACAAGACTCCAATCTGACCTTGAATCCATCCCACAATCACAGAATCAAGGCCCATTGAAACAGTTAACCTCAACCTCTGATTCTTCAGTCCTGAGAAATGGGATTCCTGCTAACCAGATGCTCTTCCAGAAGCCTGACTTCAGGTCTTCTGAGAACAGCTGACCCAGAGACCACAAGAAGACCACCCAGACACCCCAGCTCCATCCCAAACCCAAATGAAAAATTCTCACAAAATATCACTCTTACACTTATTCTGTGTTCCTTTAAAATGTCTGACTTAATCTGTATCTCACCAAGTCTTAAGGAAATCATCTTTATTGCCATATTTAGGTATTACCCAATTTAAACCAAGATTATTTGGGATTATGGCACACTTTGCTGCCTCAAGTTAGCAGATAATAAAACCAGTCTGACTTACATAGAAATCTGAATGCTATAGAATGACTTGAAAATGCAATTGTGTCACTTTGTGCTTTGATACATTCACTTATTAATAATTAAAATAAAGGGTAAAGATGGGATACAGTATCAAATACTATAAATGTTTTTTTTATGTGCAAGAAGGGATGGCTGAATCAAGAAATTTATGTTTGTAAAACAAAACTTGAATCTGAAGCTCATGTTTTCATAAAGCTACTGGATGGTTTTGTGGAAAAAATAAGAGCTCTGCAACCATATGGGAATTAATTCAAATCTTGGATCTGCCAATTAATAGATGCATAAGCTTTGTCAAGTTATTTTACCTTTTTTAGCCTCGTTTTCTTTATTGGTTAAAGGAGGTTAATGAAATCCTTTCATTAAATGGCAGAATAGATACACTGGGGTAATATGTATTATGGACCCTATAGTGTCTACCTATGACAAACTCATTCATTTTAGATTCCACAGCTTCGAGTACTATTAATCACTCCCTATCTTTTGAATTTCTCTGCTCCTGGCTTTTTCAACAAACTTTCCCAGGGTTCTGGTTTGGGAGACTGAATAGATGAAGGTACCATACTCAAAAATAGAAAATGGATAAAGAAAAGCATGAAGAGAGGGCAATGATAGTCCTCCAGCTGCAACTTATCCTCTTCAGGACTGCTCAGCCTTATCCCCTCCACAAAGCCTCTCCTGATCTTATCACAAGTCTGTGCCCTGCCTCTATTTTAGCGTGTATTACACTATGTTATCATTATCATAATCATAATCATCAATATATGAGCATTATCGCACTTAATTTTAATCTTCACCACAATTCCATGCAGTAGGACCTATTTGTAATCCCATTTTATGGATGAAGAAACTGAGGCTAAGAGAAGTTAAGTAACTTCCCCAAGGTCACACTGAGAGTAAGAAACAGAGCTGTGTTTGAACCTAGACAACCTGATTCCAAATTGTACTCTCTCACTCTTTCTCTTCTACCCAATAGGCTAGTGGTTTTCAAAATGTAGTCCACAGACTCCTGACAGTCTTCAAAACTCTTTCAGGGGATCCACAACATCAAAACTATTTTCATAATAATATTAAGGCTTATTTGCCTTTTTCACTGTATTGACATTTGCACTGATGATGTAAAAGCAATGGTGGGTATAACAGTGAACCAACACTTTTCAACAAATTAACACATGAGGTTACAAAATCATGCAGGGGTTAAAAATCCATTCAAAGAACAAGATGAAATACATTTTAATGTAATGATATACAATAAGTTCATTTAACTCATTTCAGATTCCCCACTACAATTAATCTTTAAGAAATTACCATTGTGGAGTTTTAATATAACAAAGAAGAGTATCTATAACTATGTAAAAGGGCTATTAAAATATGACTCCCTTTCTAATTTGTATGAGACCAGACTTACTTAATATACTTCAACTAAAAGAATATATACAACTGATTGAATACAAAAGTAGATATGAGAATCTAGTTCTTTATTAAACCAGATATTAAAGAGATATGCAAAAAAAAGTAAGACAATCTTACTTTTCTCACTAAATTGCTTTGTTTTGGACACTATTTTTCCTTAAAAATGTTTTATATTAATATGTAATTATCTTATTAACATACTAAATGGATTAATAAATATTTTATATTTTATATTTTAATTTCTAATATGATAAATATTGGTTGATACAATCCACATAAACCAAAATTCCTTTGGTTCTGTAAAATATTTTTTAAGGATTTAAAGGCCAAAATGTTTGAATACTTTAAAGTTTTAAAGTTTGTGAATGCCTTTTAAAAAATTGTATGTCACATGTCTTTATGTCTCAAGCACTCAGCACATTGAAGATCCTCTGCTATAATTTGTGAATAAGTGCACAAATAAATAGATGAAATTATATCAATGTTTTCTCTACTACGTATTAGTCTCTATTTAGAATATACGTTAAACAGTATTGTACTTTGTCTCTTTACATATTGTTCTCCTCAACACAAGTTCCTCAAGGGCAAGAACTGTCTTTTCTATCTTTGTATCAGCCATGACTATAACAATGCCTACCACCTTATAGGAAAAGAAATGAATAAATACATTCTTTGAGGTTTTTTTTATAAGTATGTGAGGAAATTGTTCTCCATGATGATCCAAAAACTATTATATTTAAAATAGTGGGTACTTAGGAGAAAAGATATTCCATTAAGAATGTTCTTTTAAAAAGTAATTATAAGTTGCATCAAAGAACTAAGAGACCTCTGGCCTGAGGAATCGAGATGTTCACAACTGAGGCTGTCATGTTCTGAGGATGCCGGGTACCACTTAGAAAAAGCAGGCTCTCTTGGGATAGGAGCATGTTGGCTAGTGCTGTCCAGGCAAATCTTACCCAGCAAGCTTTAAGAAGTCTAAGGGACAAGTAGGGTGGACAGATAGAGTTCTGTTCTCTTGCACAAAGTAGGCACCCAAAAAAATGTGTCTGGAATTTTTAGGCCACAGAAGAGCCTAATATTTATCAAGGCCAGTTATCGAGTTAAAAGGTATTTCCCCTCTAAAGAAGTGGTAAGCTTCCTCTTAGAAAGCCAGTGGCCAGAAAAAGATCCAGTGACTGCTTATAAATGTCAAAGGTGAGGGTATCATTTTCACAGAATTACAAATAAACCAATATTTTTATTTAAATCATTACTTTAAATAACCAAGATGATGTCTAAGCCAGGTACCTGATAACTGGCCTTTTTCATAGTTTTCTTCATAATGATATCTTTTCTTATATTTTATGTAAATATGTAGTGAATGGTATTAAGTAACTATTATTCTATTTTTCTAAACCTAACTAATCTTATATTTTCAGTTTACTATACCTGTAGAAACTTACAGGTCAAAATTTTTGACATCTATCTGTAAATGGTGTTACCTGGAAGCAGCAGTTTTAAGCCTAGATGCCAGTTTTAAGCTCATAGCATAGTGGCTAAGGCTTCAAAATTGATTTATCCACATTTAGTGCCATACATGCTGGGTCTTGAGGCAGGCAATAAGAATACAAAGAGTAATAAAACATGGTCTCAACACAGAAGCATCTCAACTTCCAGTAGGTTCAACCATTTATGGTAACTCTAATGTTACAAGATCCATGGCTTTTGTGAAGGAAAAGATTCCATACACTTTCCAAACATGTTATCCTAAAAATGAATTTTTATGTATGTGAAATAATATTTTCAGAAACTAATGGAGCTTGCTATTTAATATTTTTACAGGTCCTTTGTAAAGGAATTAATCATCATGCCATCATTAGTTTTACAAAGATGTGAATTTCTATACACAGAGAGATACTTCTCATTCATGGAAATATGCTCCAGATTATTTTGAATCCCATAAGTATTTTGCCAATGATAAATGAAAAAGAAGTTTTATTTCTGAAACAAATTTCTGTCACCAACTGTCCATATTTCTCTACAAAATTTTTTCCTTGTCATGCTTTTCACAATCCTTCTAGTTAAATAAAGAATATGACGCTTCCTTAGAAGCTAATAACTTTTGATTAATTCTCCAACTACTTTTTAGATCAGAATGCCTCTAGACCAGAAGAATTATTAAAAATTTTCCCCTTCTAAAAAGAGTTTGGGGCCTTAGCTCAGAAGGTCTACGATAGGCGCAACAGTGAGCCAAAAGTAGCCGGGACTCCTGATGCGGTACTGGATTAGATGTGCTTACACACCTCTAAAACAAATCAGAGGAGATTTAAAAAAAAACTCTTTACATAAATATTCAAGCAACAAGAGGCAGACTATTACTTCAATATAGAAAGAGGAGCATTTTTATTAAAGACTTTACTATTTGAGGTTCCTCAATACTTATCTGTAATCCTTGCTCCGTTTGTGCTTGAGATGTTTTGTGCCAGTACATTTTTCCCGTTAAAGAAATATCCTTTGAAGGAGAAAAAGAAACAATTAAAATAATATGAATTTAAAAAGCATTGAGGCATATTATTCAATGCAGTAAATTGTTAGTCAATATAATGCAGTAAATGAAGACTATATAAAAAAGAACTATAAGCAAGTCAATATTATACATGAAAAATACAGAACAAAAATACAATAAAATATTGTTTATTATTGATTTTATGGTTTTTTAAATGAATGATCTCTATAGATATATCATCAGATTTAATGAGAAAATTAAGTAATATTAAATCAGATACTGTAAAAACACTGCTATTAAATGGCTGCACAAGAAAGATAAAATATAAAGTAAAATTTAATCTAATAGACAGCAAGAAAGAATATGGATATACTTAAAAACTTAATGGGCATAACTGTTAGTGTCATTTTTATCATTACCAATGCTAATTGCTATTATTTTATTCTCTGCTCAGATGAAGTGGTAAGAAGATAGCACAGTGTCTAACAATGGATAGGAATAAAGAGTCTCATCTTCTGCCTAAACTGTAAAGTCACAGACCAGTCATCAACAGGCAAGTTATTTTGCTTCCCTCCACCTTAGTTTTATCATCTTTAAAATGGACATTAGACTACATGACTTCTTAAGACCCCTTTCTCCTCTAGCCTTTTAATAATGGCAACAGCAAGATATGAACATTGTGCTTTAAAACTCTGCTTTTCTATCTTTTCTTTGCTTCATTAAAAATATTGAACTGATGTCACTGGCTTCCACTCTATGCTCTTGTCATAAATAACTGTAAAACAATAAAATATAAGAACTCTTTTAGGACTGGACAGCAGGCAATGCAACAGTATGATGACTAAGAGAATGGGTACAAAAAGGTTAAGAGCTAAATCACCCCAGATTTCTGTCTTACACAGTTTCCAGACCATAACACAATAAGAGGGAAACCATACAGAGCCCAGGTATCTTACTGAATTGAAGAGACAGAAATTAGAGTAAGAAGACAAATTGGGGAGAATACGTTAGGTACAATATGGAGAGGAGGGACCTGCAAAGATAAAGAGCTCCAGAAGTCTGCAGAAACCCTCAAAGGGTCCTTGAGCCTTTGGCTGAATCCCAATCTTCTCATGCAGTGGTGAAACCCATGAGGCCAGACAAAGAAAAATCTGTCATGGAAAAAAACATTTACCAAAGAACTGTAAGCCACAATTCCCAGAGTTCACACAAGGTTAGGAATCATTAAGTCTCTCACCAGACATGCTGAATACATGGGACATTCATCATAAACCTCAGAAAGATCATACATTAACAATAGTGATAAATCACCTCTAGAGTAAGACTTCTCTGGACAGTAACAACATTTTAAATAATACTTGAAAACATCAAGGTGATCTTCAAATAGCTTAACTGCCTGTCAGAAGAAACTTTAACATTATTTTAAATGAAGACAACAAAATCCAGTTCTCTACACTGTAAAATGAACAATTTTCATCATCCAATCAAAAGTTACCAATCGTAGAAGAAGCATGAATATGTACTATACAACCAGGAGAAAAATCAGTAGGAAAAAAACCCAGATAAGAAAGAGACATAGAAATTAGTAGATAAGGATCTTGAAACTTCTAATATAAATATTATAAATGTTCAAAGAGATAATAAGGAGGAAATTTAAGGTACGGCAACAGAATCAAATGGAACATCTGGATAAAACATACATTATCTGAAATACAAATTCGACTGAGTGGCATTAATAGCAGGAAAGACATTGCAGAAGTAAGTAAATATCAGTTAACAGAAGACATAGCAATAGAAGCCATATACAATGAATTACAGAGAGATATAAAAACTGAAACAAAATGCATAAATACTCAGTATAATATATATCATAATATATATTTATAGTCTAAGAAAGGTGGATGTGGGGGAGCAGAAAATATTTGTACAGAAAAATGGCCAAAAGTTTTCTAAATTTGATGACAACTATAACTTCCCAATACAAGAAGCTCCATGAACTCCAAGTAGAAACACACAAAAAATATTGTGCTAAGTCCATTATAATCAAGATGATGAACACTAGCAATAAAGAAAAAAATCTTAGAAGCATCCAGAGAAACATTAAGTACAAATAAACAAAGAATTACCAATGACTTATTACCAGAAATTAATACTGCAGGCTTCTTGTCAGAATTATGCAAGCCAAAGACAAGAAGGCAACGTATTTTAGAGTACCTGCACTGAAAGAAAATGACTATTTATAGAATTCTATATCTGGCAAAATTATCTTTCAAAACCAAAGGCGAAATATCTTTTCAACAAACAAAAGGTAAAAAAGGGGTATCATACATATGTAAGAATTCTTGTGTATGCACAACTGTCTTTGAAAGGACACGCAAAACCCAGTATTTGCCTCTGGGGCCAGACTGGAGAACTGACGGACAGGCATAGGGATATTACTTGTCAATGTATATCTTTCTGGTTTGTTTTTATTTGTTTTGACCATATATATGCATTGATGTCATGGGTGCATTTATGTGTGTCTATGTATATATATCTCCACAGCATGTTTTTTAAAAATAATGAGAACAAGAAACCTGAATGGTTGAATGTCTTTTCCATGAATGGAGTCTCATTTTACCCAGTGTCCTTGGAAAATGAATTTCCATAAAAGTGAATGTTCCAGATATATTACAAAACTCAAAACTCTTTAAAAGCTTTAAAAGCTTTTTTAATAAAGGATATCTATGTGGGAAAAAAAAGTTCTTCACCATCAAACCTGCATTACAAGAAATATTAAAAGAAATTCTTCAAACAGAAGGAAAATGATATCAGGTTAAAACTTGAATGCTCACAATGGAAATAAGTGGTAGAATGATAAAAATGTGGGTAAATTTAAAAAAAAAGACATTCCCCCTTTTAATGATTTCTTTAAAATATGATAAAGAAAAAATAATAACGCGTATAGATGTGAGGTATGCATTAATGACAGCACAATGATGAAAGAAGGGAAAAAGGATTATACTGCTGTACAGTTCTTATACTATATGTGAAATGGTATAAATTACATATCATAAACCCCACAGCACTCACTAAAACAGTAAAACAAAGTGGTAAATAAGTTAATCATATGGAATAGCATGAAATGCTAAAAAAATTAATCAAAGGACTACAGGTAAAGAGGAAAAAAGGAACGAAGAATAAATGTGACAAATAGAAACCAAAGAACAAGATAATAAATCTATACCCAACCATATCAATAACTACATGTAAGAGATGTGATTCTAAACAATTCAATTAAAAGACAATGTCACAGCGCAGAAAGAAAATACAATCCTACTATATGATCACTATAGGAAACCTACTTTAAGTATAAAGACACAAACAGGTTAAAGTAAAAAACTGAAGGGAGATATAACATGCAAATGCTAACCATAGGAAAACTGGAATGGTTATAATAATATCAGACAAAGTAGACCTCAAAACAAGAAATATTAGCAGGAGTAAGAGGATTATTTCATAATAATGAGTCAAGTTCCTCAGAAGACATTAAAGTGTGTGCTAATGATAAACTTCAAAGGGCATTAAAAAAAAAAAGCTAAGAGAACTGAAAACAGAAATAGAAAATTTCACTATTATAGATGGAAATTTCAAATAAGACTATATCTGACTCCAGGGACTTTGCTTTTAATAAATATACTAGCTAGACAATTGACGTGAATGGGAAATTTCACATTATATTCTTTACGATCTTTTAGGTTTAAAAATATATCATTAAAATATTAAGAGATGACAATAATGAACACCAAATTCAGAATATTGTTCACAACTGATGAGGGAGAGAATTATTGGAAAGAAGTACAAAGAGGACTTCTACTTTACTTGTAATTTTTTATTTATTTAAACAATTTAAAGTGAATATAACAAAATAATAAATTTTGAAAAATCTGTGATGAGTATTTGCACTACAATTGAAATATTTCATAATAAATATGCTTTAAAGAAATTTATCAACACATTTTATGTAGATATTATAAGAAAGTCAAAGATGAATAAAAATATCTTAATATAGAAACTTATAGTTTACTGAACTTGTAAACATAAATGCAAAAATTCCAGTTAAAATATTTCAAATGAAATTAATCAGCCTATTTAGAAACAATACATCTTGACCAAGAAAATTTTTTCCAGAACTGCATGGATAATTCATTGCTAGTTTATGAGACTAACAGATTAACATGGAAATTAATATGATCATCTCAATAACTGTTGAGGAAAGTCAATAAAATTCGACACTTATTTCTGAGTAAAAATTAACTAGAAATAGAAGAAAACCCCACAAAAGATATTTACAGATTCCTGCACCAAACACTGTACTTTATAATAAAACATTAGACAGATCAGACCCAAGGCAACAAGAAAAGAAGTGATAAAAATAACACAAGACAGAATACAAAATGTCGCTATTAACAGATCATATGACCATATATTTGGTGGAAAAAAAGAAAATCAACTGAAAAACTATCAGACCAAAGTAGAAGTACTAAGCATACCTAATAAGTTCAACAAATAAAATTTCACACCAGCAATAATTAGTTAAGATCCCATTCTCAAAAATGAGCTACTAACATAAGCAATGAAATGAATGAATCTCAAAAATATGTTCAACTAGAAAAGACCTGGTTAAAAAGGCACCAGAATAGCCAAAAATATCTCAGCTTATTGACAGTGATGCTACAGGCTAGAAATACCTGTGGGCACTCACTGAGGCTGACAGTATTTGTGGGAGACCCCACAGACATTTCCCTAACCAATGTGGTGGCTGGACCAGCCCTTTGGTTGGTTACAAGATGTACCTCAGCAACAGTCATTAAGGAACTTTGAAAAGACAAGATTACTTACAAGTCTAGATAGTACATGGCATGCCCAGGTCCAAATAACAAGGTTGCGGTAGACAGAGAGAGAGGGCATGAACCTGAGGTTCTGCTTTTATTGGGGTTGAGAGTGGGGTGCCCAGGGTTCCATGGATTCACTCTTTAATAGTAAATAAGAGCAGAAATTAAACCGTGAAAAGGAAAAGCAAGCAGTCATATAGTTAATTATCTAGGTCAACCAGAGCTTTTCAAAAAGGAGAACTTCATGGGTGAAACAGCCTCGCTCTTTATCTAGTTTCTAGTTGGCAATGTATTTATTCAAGACAGATGTCTATAAAGTGAATGCCTTGGCAATCAAAATCTTACTGTCAGGCACTTACATTACAATCAAAAAAGCTAATTGTCAGGTATTTACACTACATTTATGTGTATGCCAAGTGCTGTGCACATGCTCAGAAAAGATGTAGGAGACCTCAGTTTTCACCTCTGGTTGATCTTGAGGCTCTAAGCAAGCTGGAAGTGAGGGCTAACACAGTTGTAAACTGTAAACTGAGTATTGAAGTTGTGTCCCAACACACAAAAGAATCCCTCAGCAAAAGCCGAGACATTGGTTCCAGGAACTCAAGGAAATCTATGTTAAATAATTACCTGACCACTTAGATAACCAAGCAGAAACTTTAGTGGCCATATACACCAAAGAATACAGACTTTTCAACATTAGTTAAAGCAAGTCAGTCAATTTTTTTTTAAATGACAATAAAAAAACAAAAACAGCAAACAGCAACAATAACAAAATCTGGGGCAAAAAGGAGGATCTGGTTTCCATAACTATCACATTATTTATTTTAAATGTCCATTTTATAATAAAAAATATATATATATGTATGAGACATGCAAACAAACAAGAAAGTATGGCTCAACCCAGGAAAAAGGATAATCAATGGAAATCATCTTTGAGGAAGCCCAGATTTTAGACCTACCAAATATTTTAAGGCATCTATTTTAAATATGTTCAAAGAACTAAAGAAAACTATGTCTAAACAATTGAAGGAAAGTATGACGATGATGTCTCATCAAATTGGTAATATCGAATAAAGAAAAAGAAATTTTAAAAAAATGAACTAAGTAGAAATTCTGGAATTGAAAAGTACATTGACTGAAATGAAAAATTTAGTAGACATGCTCTAATCTGAGCAGACTCTGAAGAAGAATCAGTGAATTTAAAGATAGGTCAATTGAGATCATTCAACCTGAAACAGAAAAAATAATAAAGAAAATTGAACAGAGCTGTGGGACACCATCAAGCAAAATAGGAGTCTGAGAAGAGGGGAGGATAGAAAGGATATTGGAAGAAATAATGGCAAAAATTTCCCAAAGTTGATGAAATACATTAAGCTACATATCCAAGAAACTAGACAGATCATAACCAAACTGCCAAGTTAATGGAAGACAAAGACAGAGAGAATCTTGAAAGTAGCAAGAGAAAAGCAACTCATCACACATAAGGGATCCTCAATAAGATTAACAGCTGACTTCTCGCTGGAAACAATGGAGGCCAGAAGGCAGTGAGATGACACATTCAGTATTAAAAGAAAAAAACATCAACCAAGAATTCTAAATTCGGCAGAACTATCCTTCAAAAACGAAGGAGGAATTAAGACATTCTGAGATAAACAAAACTGAGTTTGTCACTAGCACATGAAATTGTCCTACATGAAATTGTCCTATGTGAAATACTACAGGGAGTCCTCCAGGCTAAAGTGAAAGGACACTGGACAATAACTCAAATACATGTAAAAAATAAAGAACAAAAGTAAAAATAACTAGATAGGTAAATATAAGGAACAATATAAATGAATTTTTGTGTATAAGCGTTTTTTCTCCTATATGATTTAAAAAACAAATGCATAAAGAATAATTATAAATATGTATTGATGGACACATAATATATAAACATGTAATTTGTATGACAATAGTAGCACGAAAAGAGGGGGAACAGAGCTATACAGGAGTAAAAACTTTTACATATTGTTGAAATTAGGTTGGTATGAATCTGAATCAGATTGTCGTAATTTAGGATATTAATTATAATCCCAAAGGTAACCACCAAGAAAATAGGTAAAATATATAAAGTAAAATAAATAAGGGGAATCAATACAGACAAAAAGAAACCTACAGGTTTTAATGCTTTTCATTTGCTCAACATTTCAGAAAACTGAGTACTGAAGAAGATGACACTACAGCAAAATAGTGATTCTATAGTGAAAGTTTACTGGCACCAGGAAACGAGTTTCAGAGTTAGGCAAGTCAACCTACCTGGAAAAAAGTGCAGGGTAAAAGGTGTCCACAAACCTATTTTGTTCATAAACATTTAGACTTTACAGAACACATACAGTTCATGAATAAAGTGAAAAGGACAACTAAAGGCCTATAAAAATCATTGCAGAAAAAAGAAAAGACAACACCTTGAAGTTTCAAAGGAATAAATTAGAAAAACTGTGCAATGTACTCAAAAGATATGCAAGAAGATATGAATTCTATCAAAACATACCGAAATCCATGCAGAGTAAAGAGAATGAGTTGAAAAAAAAAAAAATCAAGATGAAAATGAAACAAACTGAATGAAATAGGAAGATATGAAGAAAAACTGCAATAATAGTATTAAAATATTTAAATGTATATTTAAAAGCATAGTTTTAAATATGATAATGAAGAAAATTAAATCAGAAGGTAGGGGACAAATGTTAATATATTCCAAAATATAGAGGAAAATGACCAAGGTGAGGGAAAGTGGGGTGGGGAAGCAATGAAAAGAGAGTGATAAAATCAAAGAAAGGAAATAGAGAAACAATATGAGGATAACTAAGTTTCTGAAGACAAAAGTAAATGAAATATAAGCAAGAGTCAGTAGCTTGATAGAAAAGATATGATTTTTTTTTTTTAAAGTATAGGTAAATTTAAAGGGTTAGCATTTTCATGTTCCAGGGGAAAAAAAATCACTGAAAATAAAAGCACACCTAAACATATTTTGTAAAATATTTAATTATAAATATTGCAGATATCTTACTTTTTACCCCCAAAAAAGGTATTCTGACATATTCTAGAAGCAAACGATGGCCTAGAGGGTAGAGCTCCTAATGATCAATTTGGCAGGAAATGCTTCATTTAATATGAGGAAATTCATTAATTTATAAGTCAAATTTTGAAAAATCATATAATCATCTTCATGGTAGTCTCAAGTGCAAAGCACATAGGAGGCAATATGATAAGTTGGTTGAGCACACAAGCTCTGCAGTCAGACTGCTTGTATTCAAATCTTGACTCAGTCACTTTAGGGCAGACTTGAACAAGTTGCTTAACATCTCTATAAGATGGAGATAATAATAGTACATACTTCACATGTTTATTGTGAGAAAAAATGAGATAATACATGAAAATGGAAAATAACTTATATATAATAATAGCTATTATTATTCACATTAAGCAAAATAAAAAGCAAAATAAGACTGCCTGTTGTCACCATCACAATTTGACATTGTACTGGAAAAATTAGATATGAAACAAAAATAAAACATATAATAAATAAATTAAACAAAATATTATGATTTGAAGAAGCTATGATTATATGCTTAGAAACCTCAAAAGAACCTATTGCAAAGCTATTAGAAATAAGGTTATTTAGTCAGAAAATCAATTCACAAAAAAAGAAATTTAGAAAATGAGAAAAAAGACAAAATCACAAAAGCAACAAAAAATATAAATTACCAAAACAGTGCCTTAAGAAATATAAGGAAAACTAAAAAACTTTATTGAGGTATAAAAATTGCCTTAAATCATAAATCTTGGATTTGGAACTAAAACGAAAATCAAAAAGAATTTTTTAAAAAAATAAAACTAGTATTTTGCCTAATATGTATTAATTCTTTCTCGTCTCCCTGAGTCAGAAACTATGATGAGTGTTATATTTCCATATCTTTCAAAGGGCTGGCGCAGTATTGAACAAATCTTTTAAATATTTATTTAAAAATTTATAAAGCCATGAGCAGTCCAGTTCCACAATCCCGGATAATTTTTCATGTGTTTCACAGAGCAGTTTCTGCCTGTGGTATCCAACTTAGAATCTAAAATGTCAGAACTGGAAGGAACTTGAAAGACCAATAAAGTATGAAAGAAGCCCTAATTTCACAGACACTGAAACCAGAGCTTTGAGCCCAAGGTGTGCTGTGTAGTATTCAAAACAGAGTCTTTGCCCTAAACTGTTTCAAGCAGCCAGACCAACAACAGAAGTAGCAGTGTTCCTCTGACCCATTAGGCAGGCCTAGTATTTTGCAATCATCTTTAAAAGAAGAGGTGGAGAGGGCATCTTTTGCCTACTCTTTCCTCATGCAATCCAGGTTCTCCCCAAATGATGCTGGCTCCCCAAAAGACAGGGGCCAAAAGAGTGTTCCAAACACATACCTTTTTATGGTTTCATCAGCATTATGCAAGGTGCACGGCCTTTAAATAACTTTAAATAACTATGAAGTTCAAGTTTCGGAAGGAAAGACATCTTTATGGCCCTAAACAAATACTTGTCCATACAGGTTACTTTTTCTTGAGAAATTGCCCTAATTTGCATTGACTTTCTCTTGTATCCCTCAGGCAAAAACCTGCTGGCATTGGCCTGTAGAATCCTGCTTAAAGGCACAAGAATGTGCCAGGACTGCTTTGCATACATTCTTAACCACATTTGACTTTTTTTTAATTAAACATTTTATATGATAGTTCTGGGTGGTTGAACCCTGTATTCAGTAAACTGTCAGTTCTGAAAAATATGGTTTGAAAAAAAAAAAACCAGAACTTCAATGGCTTCCGTATAAATTTAAATTTCAAAATTGCTACAGACACTATCTATAAATATGTACAGTATCTTTTCTACGAAGTCCTAAAAGAATATAGTCCATCCATTAAGCCTGTTCCAGAACCACTGTGTTTCAAGTATATTTTCACTTTTTATCTCTTTTCTAATGGGTGCTGGGTACCATAAAACTATATGGTACTTTTAGAAAAACAATATTGAAGCACTTATGAAAAGCTCATTTCATCCAAGTCATCTATCTAAACAAATGCAATCAGAAAAATATTTCCAGAACATGGTCAAGCCTATGGTCGGGCAGTGCACTAGCTCCTTTATTCCTTGACTTTTATTCCAGGGAAGACAACACAAAATCCTGGTTTTTCCTTAGAGAAGCCTATAGATAAATTTGAATTGATATGCTTACTGCTTGGTTATAGTATCTACTGTATCAGGTATGACTTTCCTTTGAATTAAGCACTGACTATTTAGTGAGTTATGATGAGCTATGTGAGCAACACTGTGCTACAGTGCTTCAGGTCTAGGAATCCAAGAGAAATAGAAGGTAAGATTCTTTTTCTCCAAAAGATTAAATTTAGTTAGATAGACAAAAATAACAGGCAAGAAATAATATTTTTTAAAGTACAAAGCAATGTATTCAATCAAGCATAATCATTATGCATAGGCTCCAAGTTCAACAGGAATTCAGTTTAGATAGAGAGACGAGGATAAGAGTATAAATATCAGAAAATGCACTTGTTCCAATTATGCCACTGAGAAATAAATTTGGGGAAGAGCTGTGTTCTTGGGCTGATGCAG
The DNA here is from genome assembly GCF_000325575.1 of Pteropus alecto. NCBI lineage: Eukaryota > Metazoa > Chordata > Mammalia > Chiroptera > Pteropodidae > Pteropus > Pteropus alecto. The sequence goes on from NW_006436664.1 coordinate 3,673,888, forward strand.
GACAGGAGAAAGGAGAACAGCAGTTCTCATTTCATATCTTATATAAGACAAGTGAAAATAATTATGTACTTGCATCAATTAATTTTGAAAGTTTTTATATCTCTTGTTTATTTAGTCAACAGGAATTTCCAAAACTAAAACTTTCAAGATGAAAACTGAGGAAGGATGAAAACATATTTGTTACAGTTTCTCAAATGACACAAAATCTGAAAAATTGCCTTTGCTATCTTTAACTCAAATAATAAGTTCAATTAATTTTCTTCAATGTTTTCTATTGTAAAAGCATTTAAAATATATATTAACTAAAATAAAACAAGTGAATATACAGCTAATCTATTTTAATGTTCAGCAAAAACATTTGTAGTACCATTTTCAGATCTTATTACAAAAAGGTTCCAGTAGCCATTGTCTGAGATGGTCCCCAAGGATTTCCGCCTCCCGGTACTAAGGCCCCTGAATAGTCTCCTCCCCTATGAGTAGGGCTGACTTCCCTAACCAGTGAGATATGGTGGAAATGACAGGGTTCAGGCGCAGAGGTCCCCCGAACAGTAAGGGGCCCCAGTACCACATAGGGCTCCCCAGTACCAGGATGCTCCAGGTGTATCCCTTGTGTGGGATGTGTGTGCCCTCCTGTTGTTGTTGAACTTTGATTGCTGTTGACACATCAGTGGATGGGACTGACCTTCAGGCTTACTGGCTGTGAAGATTGGCCACGACCACAGCAGTATAATACTGTAACTCCTACCTTCCTTTCTCTTAGATCACTCACTTTGGGGGAAGCCAGCTGCCATGTCATAATGACATTCAAGCAGCCCTATGGAGAGGTCCACATGGCAAGGGACTGAGGTTTCCTGCCAACAGCCAGTACCAAACTGCCACTGTTGTGACTGAGGCAGATCCTCCAGTCCCAATCAAGTCTTTAAATGAATGGCAGCCCTCAACAAGATCTTGACTACGAACTCATGAGAGATCTCAAGCCAGAATCATACAGCTAAGCTGCAACTGGATTCTTGACCCACAGAAACTGTGTGAAATAATAAATTCTCATTGTTTTAAACTGCTAAGTTTGGGGGGAATTTTTTACAAGAGATAAATAGCTAAAAAAGGCTGTAAAGGTAAAATTCTGGCTCTTCAGATATTTTGTAGCATTTCCTAGAGAACCTAAGATCTCAAAATCATATAACAGTGTATTATTTAGGTATGTGTTTTCTACCTTATTACCTATTATTCCATAATTTTTCTTAGTCTTTTTAAAACATATGTGTTGTTTAAGAAAACCCATTAAAAAGTGAAGTATTTCGTGCAAGATCTTTAGGCAAAAGAAAAAGTACGTGCATATATACTGGCTGATAATATGCTCTCCTTTGTCCCATGTAATAATCCCATACAACATGAAATATCAGCATACAATATTTAATTACATATGTTAGCAACTTTAAATGACACATTCCATGCACCATTACAACAGTATTTGTGAAAACCACAGAATCACAAAGAATTAAGGAGCTTACTAGAAGCAGGATGTGTTATAAACAGACACCAAAAATGTGGCTCTCTGTCTTATTATTAAACAAAATTAATGAAGGAAAATCTGTAAGTCCCCCAAGTAACACAAATCTATAAATAATAACATCTAACCCATGTTTATATTTTAGGCACTGTATATACCTTCCTCAGTTAAGATGAAGAATGGCTGATGAATATCATCCATAAAGGAGTATTTACAATCAGCCCTCAGTCATCTCTTCTCCATACTAAATTCCAGCTCCTCCCAACTTTGCTCATATGAATCTTGGAGTGGAAATAATAAATTTTCAGAAGAATCCATAAGAATATTCTTAAATCTAATCTCACACATGATTTAATAACATAAACAAATACTTCAATAATAAAATTCAGGTCCCCAAGAGTAAGCAAATATTTGACAAATATTTATTTATAGAGTGATTACAAAGTTCAAGGAATTATGTGGGGTGATGTGAGGGATAAAAAGGCAAAAGATAAATAATCTTGTCTCCAGGTTGTTTATGGTCTTATAAAACACATTCAGCATTCATTCGATCCATCCTACTAAAAATAAAAAGATGAATGAGATTCTATTCTGATAACTTAAGTATTCACAGCCTAGACAAACATTCATATTTGTGTGTACATAAATAACAATAATACAAGTCATAGAAGAGTCATAAATTTGTACCATGTTGTTAGGGTGAGTGGCAGATTAAGTAGATTTAGAATAGAAGGTGGCACTTCCTTAAAATGGGCCATAAGGGAAGTTAGCAACTAAATGTTTCCAGTGCATACAAAAGGCATTCATGTGGAGAAAGTTTCTTTGGGTAGATTTTCAGGTCTTTTCCCTCCCCTGGGGCAGGCACACACATGCCACTTACTGCAGATAAGCAGGAGAGGATGGAAGGTATCTTCACACTGGCTCTCTCACTCTCAATACCCAGCTCTACCTCCAAAAGATGATGAACCCTATGGTTGTGTGAGCTCACTTGATTCTCTAAGGTGGCTTTTCTGTCAGCCAGATTCCAATTCAAAGGGGAAATCACTCTGTTCATCTGATCTGTGAGAAGTTGTGGGAAGCTGTAGTACATTATCTACCCTTAATTCACGTATTCTCACTTTGTTAATTTCTGAAACAAGAAGGTTAATCTCTGGGCAGAAGCAAGGAGCTTATTCAAGTTATTGCATGATTCAATTGAGGTTCTCATTTGAGAGCACAAGAAACAGACTTATAATGTAGGAGGCATTGAAAGGCTGGCAAGACTCACAGAATTAGTGGGGGAGAGACTAAAAGAGTCTCAGGATCAAGAAACTGAAGCATCATTATAGCCCTTTGGTAAGAATAGACTCACCAGGCTTCCTCATGACGCAAAGGCCCAGAATGAATCCTGGAGGTCAAGCATATAAAGCAGATCAATGAGAATGCTGCGGTTAGGTGAGAACTGATGGAGAGTGCTCCAAGGGCCAGTGTCTTGCCTATCCATTCCTCCCCTCCCTACTCCAAAGGACCCCAGAAGTCTCTGGGACACTGGAAATCACAGCTCTTGCTAAATTACAGTATAAAATAGAAGGGCTGATCTAAAAATGAGTTTACATTTAGAACTCATTTCATTTGTAAGTTGCTTTGTAATCATATATATATTTAGCTCCCATAGATTCAACTGTATATACTGGGAATAAGGAAAGAGAAAGAAGTAATCCATTTAAGTTGAGGCTCTGGTGTGTGCATGAGATGACAAGCTTGACTGGGGTGCTGCCTCAGTCAGTTTCAGTACCTGGTGCAGTGTCAGAGGATAAGCATTTCCCCTAAGGAGTGGAGTGGGATTTTGGTTTTAAAGAGAGATATGTCCCTAAACATAAACAAGCCAAGTCCTCTTGGGTTTAGTTGAGCTCCTGTGGATGTGCCTGAAGACTGTGTAGTCATCTCATATTGTTCCTTTCCCTTCGAGATATTCGAGGGTAATATCAGCTGTTTATCATTTTCAATTTAAGTGCTGATTTGGGAATCTCACCCCTTCATAAGACAAAATTGTACATTAACTTTTATCATGGCAATTTTTTTATTTTTCGGTCAACAGTGGCACAAATACCATTGCTTTCTCAAAACTTTATCTATGTTAATATCGTGAATGTCATGTCTGAAGTAATTCGCAGAACTAATACAGTAAAAAAGGTTTGATTTGATATATAAGTAAGTGACTTAAGGATTTGGATTAACACTTAAAATCAACTTGTAAATTTTGGTAATCATCATATAATTTATATTTCAAAAAAAATAAAATAAACTCTGTGCTACACAATGATTACAGTTTTGTGAGACTAAAGTCTAAATTTTAGAGTGGAAGCGCAAATATAGTCTCAAAAATATCTGAATTTCCATAATCATTTTATTTTACATACATCTCAAAAATGAAGGTGAAATACTTTTTCAGACATTTTACTTAACAAGGCTTTTCTGAAAACAGAAAGCCAAGACTAGATAAACCTAAAATGCCCCCACTAGAGGCCCCACTATGTCACACACACTTTCAGATAACAATGGCCAATATCCTCATGTTTTCTCTTGTTCTAAAGAGAAAAAGATGACCACATAATGTAATGTAAATTAAGAGTTGACGAAAGACCAAATCTGGCCAGCCGCTTGTTTTTGTTTGACTATGAGCTGAGAATATTTTTACATTTTCAAATGGTTTTTCAAAACGGTTTAAAAAAATCAAGGAAAGGCTCCAGTCAAGATGGCAGAGTAGGTGGACGTTATGCTTGCCTCCTCCCACAACCTCATTAAAATTGCAACTAATATAGAAGATATTATATAATAATTATACAATAATACCTAGAATAACCAACCTAGAGAACCATCTGAAGACTACATGAACTGAAGTCCTATAAGTAAGGATATAAAGAAGATGCCAACTCAAGACTGATAGGAGGGACAGAGAAGCAAAACAGGCTGGCAGCGCAATCACGTGCGGTGGTCAAGAATTGGGAGGAAAATCTCAGGCGCAGAGGTCCCTGAACAGTAAGGGGCCCCAGCACCACTTAGGGCTCCCCAGTACTAGGATGTTCCAGGTGTATCCCTTGTGTGGGTTGTTGTTGAACTTTGATTGCTGTTGACACATCAGTGGATGGGATTGACCTTCAGGCTTACTGGCTGTGAAGACTGGCCACAACCACAGCAGTATGAGCTGCTGACAGAAGCTGATCCTACTGAGCAGGGTTTACCCCAGCAAGCTCCTATGCCTACCGAGATCACTATGTTATACACCTGAAACTAATTTAAAATTGTATGTCAATTGTAACTAAAAATAAAAAATTATTTTTAAAAATTTTTCAAGAGATCTGAACATAAGATTATTAAAATAGAAAAAAATTAAAGGAAGAATAATATTCATGACAAGTGGAAAATATGTGAAATTCAAATTCCAGTGTCCATTACTATTTTGAATTTCATCTATAAATATTTGTGGAAATTTATTCTCTCTCATTATATAAGTACCTACATACTATTCTTGATTTTGCCTTTTGGCTCACAAAGTTTAAACTATTTACTATCTAGCCATTCACAGAAAAAGTTTACTGACATGATGTAAATGACTGATAAGTAATAAGAAATCACTCTGTGGTAAAAAAAAAAAAAAAGAAAAAAAAAGAAAATGCATCTCTAAAGGGAACCAAAGGAATGAATTCTTCACTCTGGAATTTCAAACAAAACAAATACTTTTAAAAATTTGTACATATTAAAAAATAAATCAACTACCTCCTTATGTAGGGTTACATGAGTTACACTGATTTTGTCACCTCATGATATACCATAGTGTCTGAAAAACAGATAAGTTATTATCTCCCCTTAAAATTAATTTCATTAGAGTTTAGGGCTAAGAATTAAGCAATCACTCTACTTTTCCCTTCTTTAACTTACGATTTTTATGAATCAAAATGGTATTTTATAAAACTAATATCTATGAAAAAAATCTACTTAATGACAATTAATGTATTAAATTATTTTCATACCAATAAACCTTTTATTTTTCTTTATAGATTGTTCAAACCATTCATAGTGGAATACTTAGTTTCCCAAATATACAGGGCCTTTTCTTGGTTCAATGACCTTGTTTATGCTTATCCCTCCATCAGGGATTCTCTTCTCAAATACTTTCCTCCAGTGGCAGCTTCCTTTAAAGGGAAGGAGGGGTTCTTTCTTTCTCTTTCTTTCCTTCTTTCTTTTTCTTTCTTTCTTTCTTCCTTCCTCTTTCTTTCTCTTTTTATTTTTTTCTTCCTTCCTTCTTTCCTTTTTTTCTTTCTTCTTCTTTCTTTCTTCCTTCCTTTCTCCCTTCCTTCCCTTCTTTTTTGCTTTCTTTCTTTCTTCTCTTTCTCTCTATCTCTTCGTTTTAGAAAGCTTCTAAAACTTCCAAATCTTTGGAAATTACATTTTGTTGAAGTGCCTCTCCTCTTTGAAAGTTTACTCAGAATTCATTGTTCCCACAGCACATCACTCATACTTCTATTTAGTATTTATGCCATTCTATCTGATTAGAATGTGTTTTTAACCATCAACCACTTCTACTTACTTCTTTACAGATTTCAAGAAGCTGGTTATCTTCTTGTATTCATCTCTGGAATGGTGTCAAAGGAGCCAGCTGCAGATGGCAGAAAGGAGGAGCCATCCCTGATATCTTCCCTCTCCCCCATCCAATTCATCACCAAATCACTAAATTTCGGCCTAAATATCTCTGGAATCCCAACTGTAGCCTCATAATTATTATAACCCACAATCTCACCACTTCCCACCACAGCCATTCATTCCTCTCACTACAGTCAAGATATTCTTCTCAAATCAAACGATCAATACACACACACACACTGACATTTCTGACTAGGTCATCTCCTTGTAGCACAGGCAATCATAGCACCATGTGGCTTGCAAAATGGTGTTAGTGTTTGAAGCCTGTCTCTCCCACAGTGCTTGGCATACAGTAGCTGCTCAGAGATGTTTCATGATTAAATTAATGCTAGGTAACATCTTATTCTTTGCATTCTTGAGGTTGTCAACTACTTTAAAGAAGTTCATTTTAGAAGTTCTATACTTCTGTTATTTTTGCAATTGCCTTCAGAGACAGTTTTTTATCTGCAAAAGAAAATTTGTCTTCTTCATCATTGTTACACTTGGATTTTTGACCCAGAGTGGCTTTACTACAATCAAAGTGTTCAATCAACATCACCTGAACACTGCTTTAAATGACATTCAGTTGTTTCCAAAAAATCCAACCCACTCCCAAAGATTAGATACTTGACAATAGATAAGCAAAAGAATTTATCACAGACTATCATAGCTAACAATTACTGAGCACTTACAGTGTGCCAGGCATTGGTGAACACTTTACAAACATTATTTCATTTAGTTCTCTGCTATTATCATTCCAACTTTACAGATTTAATAAAGTCAACAAACCGAAGTCAAGAAAGGTGGTTAAGAGACTGAAAGTGTGCAGCCTTTGACTGTGGACTCTAAAGAAGAGTGATTTTTTTAACAAATTTCCTTGTAATTGCCAGTGAATGAAATATTAGGTGGTGGTAGTTAGTGTCAGATTAATGTTTATCTTTGCATTTCCTGAGAATCCACAGTCTTATTTCATTATCTTTTCTTGGTTCCTGTTCAAAGTATTTGAGAACCCTTCACGATGCTGAGTCATGCTGAATAAACCTAGGAGGAGCTATTAGGAAAATAAAAATCTAAACCAGGAATATCACATGCCTTCATTATAGATACAGCAAAAAGCTCAAGGGAAAGTAAGGTTATTTCAAATTGACATAAAGGTAGTTCTGGAAGGCAAGATTAAAACGGTTTTGGTGTTCATTCTCATAAATTCAAGGTATTATGACTCATATTAATAGCATGGTAGTGAAGTGGCAATATAAAAATTAAAACGTGAGGTTTTATTTTAAAACTGCTGAAAATAACTTAAAATGCAGAACATTAAAGTGAAAGTAAAAGAATTAATATAAAAAACTATCCATTTTATACTTTCTTTAATATTTATCTTTACGATAGCAAAATTTGAGGGTGATATTGGGCCCAATGAATATTCTTGCTTTTCCAGTTTTTATGTTAAAACCTCTGGGGCTGCTACACTAGACAAGCAAGAGGTTTAACAGCTGAGGGGATGGGGGACGAGGGTCAGTGGCAGTAACTGCAACACATACCCTACCGCAGCCAAAACAACTCACTCATAACATTCCCAAATCCATCCCCAGAGTAATGAAATCATACACTTAGTATAAATTTAGACACTACTTAAGGAACAAATTTGGAGATGGAAAAGTATAATCCCTAGGTTAACATTAGTACATTATGATCAACTTTAAAATCCAGCATCATTACCTGTGGATTAGAAAACAAAATTATTCGATGACTCAAGAACCTGACTTACCCATGTTTCTAAGAGTCCTGTTATTTACACTAACAACTTTTGTCTGGATATCAACTATATATTTTCTCTTAAATTCATGAAACTAAAGAAAAAGGAGAAAAATTATTTATCCCTGAGCTGCTTTACTCTCTGTGACAATTTTGTCAGTTCCAACCTCTATTTTCTTAAACTTATGTTTATATCTTCTCAATAAAAAGAAGGTTCCTAAAAAGCATCTATTGAAACAAGCTTTAACTATAAGAAGACACTGCTTTAAATAAATAATCCTGTAATTGGGAACAAATATATTAAAGGAAGTTTACTTTGGACATAACTTCATTAGACAGTAAGAACCTCAAAATGTATTCTATAAGACAATTATTTATTTTTGTCTCTTACTATTATAATGCACATAGTAAGTTGCTAGTATATAAACAAATAAATAAAGATCATATTAAAAACAATAAACAGTGATAAGTTGACATTTGAATGTCTCATAAATAATTTCTTATTATTTTATCAAAAACTCTCTATGAAAGGTAACCACATCTTACAAAAATGAAATCCCAGAAGCAAAACAAGTCACACTATAGAATCTCGCAAAGACTAAGCAATTGGAGGTATCAGTCTCCAAAAGTGAGGGTGTGAGTGAAGCTGAAAACAGCCTCCGTAAGTCCCCCTCTATGCAGCCAAATAACTACCTCTCTCACACCCAAGCAGAAGAAGATAGAGAGTATTGAAAATAAAATATGCTGGCAGGAATGAATACAAAGAAATTTCTTCTTTGTTTCTTTCTTCTCTCTTCTTTTATATATGGTTTGATTTACTTTTTCAGTGGTATACTTATACTTCTTTCCCTCTATCTTCTGTGTATTTACTATATATTTTTGCTTTGTGGTTACCATGAGGCTTACATATAACACCTTATATCTATAACAGCTTATTTTAAATTGATAACAAGTTTGATGTCATTCTAAAGCTCAACATTTTTACTCTTCCTCACCCCACATTTTGTTTTCAATATAACATTTCACATCTTTTTATCTTGTGTATCCTTTAATCAATTATTATAATCAGTTATTTTTACTACTTTTGTCTTTTTACCTTCATATTAGCTTAGCAAATGATTAATATACTACCTTTATTATGTATTTACCTTTGCAGTGATATTTATTCTTTCATATGTTTTCTTGTTACTAATTAGTGTCCCTTCTTTGCTGTTTAAAGAAGTTCTTCTAACAGTTTTTGTAAGGCTAGTTTCGTAGTGATGAATTCTTTTAGCTTTTGCTTTTCTGGAAAACTATCTCTCCTTGAATTCTGAATGATAATTTTGTCAGGTAGAGTTTTCTTGGTTGGAATTTTTTTCCATCACTTTGAATATATTCTAGTAACTCGTATCTTTGGTCCTGGGGAATTCCCTTTTGTTTTCTTAATTCTCTCTTTCTAGAACTTCTATTATTTGGATATCAGTCCTCTAGAGTGATTCTCTTATTTTTATATATTTCTCTCCTATTTTCCTTCTCATTACCTTTTCTTTGTTCTAGAAGTTTTTCAACATCTATTTATGATAAAACTCTCAATTAAGTGGGTATAATGGGAACGTACCTAAACATAATAAAGACCACATATGACAAGCTCACTGCTAACACTGTACTCAATGGTGGAAAGCTGAAAGCCTTTCTCCTAAGATCAGGAACAGATAAGGATGCCCGCTATTACCACTTCTATTCAACATAGTATTGAAAGTCCTGGCCAGAGCAATTAATTAAGAAAAAGAATAAAAATAATCCACATGCTAAAGGAAAAAGTAAAACTGTTACTCTATGCAGATGACATGATATTTATATAGAAAACCCTAAAGACTTCATCAAGAAACTATTTGAACAAATAAACAAATTCAATAAATTTGCAAGATACAGTATCAACAGACAAAAATATGCTGCATTTCTATGCACTGATAATGAACTATCAGAAAGAGAAATAAAGAAAACAATCCCATTTACAATTGTTTCAAAAGAATAAGATATCTAGGAATAAATTTATAAAGAGGTGAAAAACCTGCATATTGAAAACTACACAACATTAATGAAAGAAATTGAAGAAGACACAAATAAAATGAAATGATATCCTATGTTCCTAGATTGGAATAATTAATATTGTGAAAATGTCCATACTACTCAAAGCAATCTACCAATTCAGTACAATCTCTATCTAAATTCCAATGGCAATTTTCAAAGAAATAAAACAAGTAATCCTAAAATTTGTATAGAACTACATAAACCCTGAATAGCTAAAGCAATCTTAAGAATGAAGAACAAAGCTGGAGGCATCAGGCTCCCTGATTTCAAACTATATTACAAAGCTATGGTGGAACAGAATAAAGAGCCCAGAAATAAACCCACACATGTATGGTCAATTAATTTACAACAAAGGAGCCAAGAATATGCAATGGAAAAGGAAGGTTTTTAAGAAATTGTTATAGGAAAACTGAACAAAAGAATGAAAAGCAACTACTATCTTATACCATACACAAACATTAACTCGAAGTGGATTAAAAACTTTAACGTAACTCCTAGAAGAAAATATAGGCAGTAAGCTCCTTAACACTAGTCTTGTTGACGATTTTTTAATCTGACACCAAACGCAAAAGCAACAAATGCAAAAATAAATATGGACTATATCATACTAAAAACTTTCTTTACAGTAAAGGAAACAACAAAAGAAAAGGCGACCTACCGAATGAGAGAAAATATTTTCAAATCATGTATGTCTGATAAGGGGCCAATAACCAAAATATATACAGAATTCATATAATTCAATAGTAAAAAAAAAAATCTAACTAAAAAAATGGGTGAAAATCTGAACAGATATTTTTCAAAGAAGACATAGATGGCCAAGAGGACCATGAAAGAATGCATCACTAACCACCATGTAAATGCAAATCAAAATCATAATTAGATATCACCTCACACCTGTTAGAATGGCTATTATCAAGACAAAAAATAACAAGTGTTGACAAGGAGAAAAAAGAAACTGCACTATTTTTTGGGAATATAAATTGGTGCAATCACTATGGAAAACAGTCTGGAAGTTTCTCAAAAAATTAAAAATAGAACTACCTTATGATCTAGTAATTCCGTTTCTGGCTATTTATCTAAAGAAAATGAAAACACTAACTTGAAAAGATATATGCACCCTCATGTTCATTACAGCATTATTCAAAATAGTCAAGATATAAAAAAAGCTAAGTGTCCATCAATAGATGAATGAAAAAAGAAATTGTTGTACATATGTACACACACATGCATGCACGCACACACATAGAATATTACTCAGCCTTAAAAAAGAATGAAATCTTGCCATTTGGGACAATATAGATAGACTTGAAAAGCATTATGCTAAGTGAAATAAGGCAGAAAAAGACAAATACCATATGACTTCTCTTATAGTTAGGATCTAAAAAACAAACAAACAATAAAAACTCATAGATACAGAGAACAGATTGGGTATTGCTAGAAGAGGGGATTGGGGTTGGGAAAAAATAAGTGAACTGTTTTTCTTTTTTTTTTTTTTTTAGTTTAAATAGTTTAATTTTTTTAAAATGGGGCAGGGACCTGGAGAGAGAGAGAGGGCTACTGAGAGCCCACCACAAAGGAATAAAAAAATGAACCATGTCAAATCATTGTGAAATTTCAGAAAACTGAGGTATAAAGCTTTTAGAAAGAGAAAAAAAGGTCATGAAAAATGAACAGAATGAGAACATCACTGGATTTCTCACCTGAACCACAGATGTTAGATGATGAAACAATGCTTTCAAAATTCTAAGTAAAATGATTTCCAACTTAGCATTTGATGACAAGCCAAACTATTCTTTTAAATGAAAGTAAAATATTAACATGTTCAGAGGTGAAGTTTTAAAATAAATAAAGTACTTCCCATGTATCCTTTTCTGGTAGTTAGGAAATCAAGAAAGAGGAAAATATCAGATCAAATCAACAGATGATGAAGGCAAATGCCAGGACCATAGCTAAGTAATGGCCCAGAGAGCAAGGAATCCTGACTGTACCCAGAAAGCAAAGAGCTCCAAGAGGAATGTCTTTTAAAAAGAATGTGAAAGATTATCTAATGTGTCTGAACATGTTAAGATGATTGTGATTGCATCAAAGAGCTTAGGGATAAATTAGTAATGTATAGATAAAAAAAAAAAACCTAAGTAATTGGGGGGGTGGGAGCTTTGCAATCAACTCTAGGAAAAAGCAGCTACTCAAGAAAGGAAATGTTACCTGTTATACCTTCCTAAATATAATATTGCAAACACCAAAAGTTATGATTAACTATATTGAGAATATAGGAAAGTAAATGTAACATCAGGAGTAAGTGGTAGTAAAAGCACTAAATTAAATCATCATATTCCATAATAGGAAATCAATAGATGCTATCTAATATGGAGAAAAATCAGAACATAACAGCATTATACTAATATTCAGAAATATAAAGATATATATAAGATTAAACAGCTAAAATATCTCTTGATATCTGTTTCATTTGTTCCCTGCTGTCCAGCCACTCTGCACACCTTAATTCGGACACTCTTCATTTCTTTCTGGATGAAGGCTTCAGCTTCCTAACTCTTCCTTCCCACCAGCCCATGTTGGCACTGCTGCCAGAATAACCTTTCTAAAACATTCATTGCATCACGTCACTCTCCTGCTTAAAATCCTTCAGTGGGATCCCAATGCCATCTGAATCAAACATAAACTTCTTCCCATGGCCACAAGCTGGCCACTGCCTGCCTCTCCAGCTTCATCTCCCTCCAGTCTCTCCACCCAGGCCCCAGCTTGACCCAAACCTTGCAATCTATACATGAGTCACATGAATATGCAGAAATGTTCCATATATATGATTATAGCTACATATAGGAACTATATACGTAGTATATGTATAATTATATATCTCTAATATTTGGCACCTTGAAGGCACTTGATAAATATTTATAAGAGGACAATTCAGTGTTTTCATAAATGGCCTAAAAGTGAATTACGGATGAAAAAAATATATATATTCAATTTCTTCTAAAAGCTAGGTGAATATTGAAAAGGCAGACTTGTTTATTTAAATATTCAAATACATACTGACAGGAAATTAAGAACTTATAAATTGTATTGAGAAGGGGAGAAAGAGAAGGAAAGATTGGGAAAACAAGGAGAGAAGAGGAGTCTGGAAGAAAGCTTCACCTCAATTTTACAATGCGACAACTAAGTGAAGAAAACTTGCAAACATTACAATTAATCCGTGTGCAGGAAATTGTTCTCCATTTTTCAGAAAGTGATAAACCTAAGGCCTTATGGTTAGCCTTAAAGAATATATGCACTTAAGTATCAGTGCTTTTATTTGTTTTCTGGGGAAAGAAGTGCGTCATTAACTTTTAAAAGCTGTCCAACCAGTTCTCAAACTAGCACCCCATCCAACAAAAGTTTAATTAGGTTTGGAGTTTTGTTTAAACTGACAGCTGTGGTTCAAAAAGCCCCCAAGGTCAGTGGTATAGTTTGCATCTTAAATAATCAAATTGCCCAAAGGTATTCTGTGGTTCTACAGTTATTTTTTATTCTGATTTGCAACATATCTAGTTAATATGTTAAGAATATGGCTTATTCAAATGCAAAATATTTTTACAGTATCTCTGAATAAATAAAAAAAAAAGAGGGGGGAGCAGTTATTCTTCACCTATTCACTAAGTAGACATCCTGCAACCTCACGGATCTAGCAGAGACAGGAAGCAGGATGTAAGCAAAAAAAAGGCCTTAGAGCAGGCAAAAGAGATGTCAGCAAAGGTCCTTGCAGAGAAAACTCACACACTTTCCCATAGGAAAGCTGCAGAGGCCCTCCCTCAGAGGTTATTTACTCTCACTTTACAAACAATATTACCAGGCTTATTTATCTAGTTTCAAAGCCTAGGGCAGAATAGAAATAAGATATTAGAAAGAGAGCTGTGGAAGAGGGGCAGCTTACAGTGTACTGAAATACTGACTACAAAAAACAGACAGTCAGCATGGTAGAAAGAAGGAAACAAAAATGATTTTAAAAAGGAGGTCAAATATGTGGTGACAGAAAGAAATCTAACTATGGGAGGTGAACACACAGGGTAAATATATATGTGCCTTACTGCTAAAGTGTACAGATGAAACTTATTGGATTTTGTTAACCAATGTCACCATAAAAATAATTAATTAATTAGTTAGTTAATTAATTAAAAAAAAAAAAAGAAAACGAGAGAAGTCAAAGCACAGCTGAATGTAGAGTGTGAAGCAAACACTTCAATCACCCAAAAAGACCCTGGGCATCACTATATTATAGCATAGTATAAGGAACCGACATCCAAAATGGTGCCCTTTGCCCTCAAGCAAAGGATCAAGTTAGCACCCTCACTAGAGCATACCTGAGCCAGGTAATGGGAATGCAAAGAAGAACAAGTCATGCCTGTTTTTATAAAGGGAAAAGGTATTAACAGATTTTAGACAACATTTCTACTGAAAAAGTAAACTTTAAAAAGAGCCTATTTGTCCTTAAAGGACTGAACCCATAATAACTAAGAAAATTCAGCATCTAAGATGATTCATTTGCTAAGGGACCCTCATGATGGCAGTTACAATGTATTTAAAAATCTAGTAAAATATGTATTGGGTTGTAGAACCTAAACTCCACATGCATTTCAAATAGCTATTTGACAATATATAACATCAAGAACAGAAGAGTAGTTAGAGCACCTGGAGTTTGGTCTCTGCTCCTCCACTGACTATATGTGGTCTTGGCAAACCAGTTATTTCTCTAAGACTCTGTGTCTTCACCTGTCAAATGACAAGTGTGAAGAGATAGTTTTGAAGTATCCACTAGTGTTTCCCTCTATCCCACATACCCAATGTTCTCCCTTTACCCAACCTGGCCTTTCTGGGTCCATGACCTCAGGTAAAATGTGCTATCACATAACATAAAGTGATAAAACAAGAGTCTTTCTCTGGCTTTCAGGTTTCAAAAACCTAGGGATCTTGTGGAACAAAAGAACATAGGACAATGATGACTGATTTGAGAGAAAGCAAGATAAATTTGTTTCAGTTAAAAACAATTGGATTCCTGGGCCAATTGTGTGATGAAAACTCAGATGCTGCTGGGTCCCTGGGCTTGGGGTTCACACCCAGCACCCCAGGGCTAAGCCCAAAGGAAATAAAAGGGAGCTGTTTTTGTGTGACTGGAGAGCAGAAAAGATCTAAAAACACTTCCTACAGAGAAGACAAGAAGCAACAAGGCCTCAGAGAAGAAATGGCCATGTGGGAGTGTCAGAGCAGATGAAGCATTACATGATCTCGCAGAGTTTACCCTGCCCCAGCATGGCTTGAGAACAGCACAATGAATCCTATATGCCCATGAGTGGAAAACACAGATAGGAGAGCTGGGGAAACTAAAGAAGCTTTAGAAATAGGAAGAAGGAGTAACTCAGCAGGGACCTGTGTGGACTAACAATGGAGGAAAGATCTGTCCAGCAAGTGGCATCTGTTGCCTACCACCAGGAGTAGAAGTCCAAACACTTCTGCCCATACATCTTGGTACTGGAGTTGCCACAAACAATTGAGCACTGGATGGATCGATGCAAAGAAGAGGCATATCAAGATCAGCTTTAGTAGCAGCCATCAGTCCACCATGGCCAGCAGGTCCCTCCTGACAGCCGATGCAAAAGTACTGGCCTTCACAGACCCTTCTTGTTCTGCAGAACGAAGGACTCCATCCCTTCCCTGCAAGGGACAGATATAGTTGGGGGTGGAGGGGAGGCCTGACCAGGTGCCATATGACACACACACTTAAGCAGAACAAAAAGGCACACGTTGAGTCTAAAATAGGAAAAACATTCCCCCACAAGGCTACAAGCCCAGCACAAGCTGTGAGGAACCTTTATCTCTTGATAAGGAAGTGTCCCAGGCTCAAGGCCCATTCTTATGGAACAAATGGGGGTCAAAAGACTGCATGCACAAGATTCCCTTTCCTAATGAGACCTAAGTAGACCACCAGATGGAAGTATGGATGTCTCAGCAGAAATCAGCATGGCACATGACCTTCAGGAACTCTAAATATTCCAGGGATGAGGAGGGAATCTCCAAATTGCCTAATCCAAATTTCTGTGGTCCTGATGAAATGGAAACTCCAAATAAAGACGAAATTGAGTTCTAGAGAAATAAACATTCTTCTTGCACATCTGTGTTTAGAGACTGAGATTCATACCCCCTACATGCTGAGACAGACTCCACAGCTATATAATCAAAAGACTAAGCCACAGAATAAGTAGAAATAATCTATGAATAACTTCATGTCAATAAATATAGGGAAACTTAGATAAAAAGAATCATTGTCTAGATATATATGTCACAAAATTGACCTGGGGGACAGAAGGAATTGATAGTCTAAATAAATTAATAATATTTAAAGACACGGAGATTTTTAAAATCTGTTTACACAAAACAAAACACCAGCCAAAATAATATTACAGGTGAAAAGTACCAAACTTTCAAGGAACAAATAATCCCTCTCTTATATAAACTGTTTTTAGAGAACAGAAAAAGAAAGCATTCAATTTATGCAGCCAGTACAATCTTGATACCAAAAATGGAGAACAGTACAACAAAAAAGTGTACACCAATCTCACATGTGAACACAAATGCAAAAGCCCTAATAAAAATTCTCAATGTATACAAACATACTGTAATATATCCAAGAATGTTTTCCCCAAAACACAAGGATAAGTCAAAAGGACTAATATATCACAATAACAGATTAAGGAGAAAAAGTATGATTATTTCAATAGAAGCAGAAAAAATATTCAACAAAATTCAACACTCATTCAGATTAAAAATCTTAGTAGGCTGAGTAAGTGAACTTAATAAAGAATATCTATCAAAAAGCTCTAGTAAACATTATACTTAGTGGTGACACTAAGAACCAAGCCTTTGTTTTAAAGTCAGGAATAAAAAACAGAGGTGCTATCAACACTTTCATTAAACACCAATTTTATTAAACAAAAAATTCTACAGGCAAACTATTAAAACAAAGAAGAAGGTTCAGAAAGGCTATGGAACATAAGATCTACGTACTAAAACCAATATTGTAATGATTTAAACTGTAAATAGAAAAGAAATACCATTCACATGAGCAATAAAATCTGTAAGATAGGTATGTGTGGGTGGGTGGGTGTAGTTAAATGCTCTAGTTACAACATTATGATTAAACCTTACAGTCCTCATCTTACTTGACTTTGCAGGATTTGACACAGTTATTGCATGCTTCTGGAAATACTTTCTCCACTTGGTTTCTAAGACACCATACACCTCCTCCTGGTTTTTCTATATCTGGCTTTTCTTTGCAGTTTCTTTTATCTACCTCTTTTCACTTCTTCTAAAAAAATGGTATGCCCCCAGGCTCTTAGCCATTAGATTTCTACTCTCTTCCATCTACATTTTTCCCTTGGCCATCTCTTCCAGTTTAATGAATTCAAATACATCTGATCACTAATGATTCTCAATCTTTCTAGCCCTAACCTCCCCTCTAAACCCTAAAATTATAACTTAAGTATTCAACATCTCCACTTGTCCAAAATCAACCCCACAACCTGGCTCACCTTTGGTCATCAAAATCTCAGAAAATAAAAACTATGTTCTACCAGTTAGCTTCACCCATCAAAAATCATGGAGTCATCCTTGACTCTTTTTTCTCCATGCATTCAACCCATAAGCAAACTTGGAAATGTATGCTAAATCAGATCATTTCTCACCTCTTTTCTCCACCATTGTTGTCCCAAACCACCATCATCCTTCACCTGGATTATTACAATAGGTGTAACTGGTCTTCCTTCCTCCCCCTATAATCTATTGTCCACACAGCGGTCAGATGATTATTTTAAAACAAGGTTAGATCGTGTCACGCCTCTGCTGAAAACCCTCCAGTGTCTTCCTACGTTACTCATAGGGAAACCCCAAGTTCTCAGGATAGCCTACAAGACTATACATTAGTGATCCCCAGCAGGGATGATACTGCTCTCTAGGGAACATTTATAAATTGCCTGAGGGATGCGGGGAGCATTTTTGGTTGTTACAATGTGAAAGAGCTACTGGCATTGAGTGGGCAAGGAAGGACAACAGATATGCTAGACATCCTGCAGTTCACAGGATAGTACCACAAAACAAAGAAATGTCCCACATCCTGCAAAAATTTCAGATGTCTGGAAAAGCTTTCATGTGGGTGAAAGACATTTTAAAAATATATGAAACAAGAGTCTAACTCCATTTCATATATTTAAACACAAAATATTACCTTTATTTAGCCATACTATATTTTCCAGGAATGCAACTACTGTGCAAATCAAAGAAAGATTGTACTTTGTTTTCTTGGGAACTTCAACAAGAGTTCCTTACCATTTTAGAATATCAGGAGAGCCAAAGGCAACTCTGCTACTAGTAGTTTATTCACCAGAACAACATACCTGTTTCATTCTGCATTCATCGCAGTTGCATACAAATATATCAAAAGGATACATTAAGTTCATTTTGTAAACTTAGAACCAAACATAATTAATTTAGCAGAGACATGTGAAACACAGGAATAATGAATATTTAATTATGTTTTAAAGTTTTAAATATATGTAGTTGGCAATCTATATAATTTTTAAATACTTTTTAGCAAAAATGATAATAAATTTGTCATTAAAATTACCCATAGAAGTTATTTATTTAATTTTGAATGACCCGTTGTTTTGTTTTACTCTCAAACCATAGAGGTCCATTTCTCCATGTCTTTTTGTATTACTTTTTCTGTTTTCCAGTCCATCATGTAGTCTTTTCATCTATCAAAAGATATGGCTTCCAAGGTCTTTTCAAGTTCCAGAGACTGAACGTGTCCTGACATAGGTTAAGATTCCAAGTTGGAAAATATGGGGGTTTTTTGTTCCATGTCACAACAGGGATTTATTTTGGCACTACACTTATAAAGAGGCCTAGTTCATTTTCTCCATTTCAAAAGTTCTTAATTGGTCATAGCATACATTCCTAACTTCAGTTTATTTCCCATTTTCTCTTATCATATACATACATGTCTGCTATTTTTTTGGTTTTTTATCATTTTAATTTTTTTCTATTATTAGTTTCAAGTATTCAGTACATTGGTTAGACATTTATATAGTTTATGAAACAATCCTGCAATTACTCTATCAGCCCTCTGGCTCTACACATAGCCATTTCATTACTGCTGACCTCATTCCCTACGTTGTGCTCCCCATGCCCATGACTATTTATCAACTACTAATTTGTATTTCCTTAACCCCTCACCCCTTTCACCACCCTCCTCTCTGGCCATCACCAGATTGTCCTCTACATTTGTGAATCTCTTTTTGATTAGTTTGTTCTTTTTTGTTCCTTAGTTTCTGCATATAAGTGAAATCATATGATATTTATCTTTCTCTGACTTATTTTGCTCAGCGTAATAACCTCTAGGCCCATTCATGTCATTGCAAATTGTAGAGTTTCATTCTTTATGGCTGAGTAGTATTCTATTGTATATATAAACCATAACTTCTTTATCCAATTTTCTATTGACGGGCATTTAAGTTGCTCCCATATCTTGGCTAATGTGAATAGCCCTGCCGTGAAGATAGGGGTGCATAGATCTTTATGAATTATTGTTTTGGTTTTCTTTGGATAAATATCCAGAAGTACAATTGCTAGGTCAAAAGGTAGATCTATTTCTAACTTTTTGAGGAACCATAATATCTGCACCAATTTGCAATTCCATCAACAGTGCAAGAGGTTCCCTTTTCTCCACATCCTCGCCAACACTCGATTTTTGATTTATTGATGATGGCCATTCTTACAAGTGTGAGATAATAACTCATTGTGGTTTTAATCCACATTTCTCTGATGATTAGTGACATTGAGCATCCTTTCATATGGCTATTGGCCATCTATATGTCCTCTTTGGAGAAATATCTATTCAGGTCTTCTGCCCATCTTTTCTTTTTTTATGTTCTTTATTTTTATTTTTTATATATTTTTCTTTTTTTTAAATGCCAGCTTATTTATTTTTTTCATACTATATATACATAATTTTTTAACATTTTATTTTTTATCTCCCTCCCCCCTTTCTGGTAACCACCAGTCCATCGTCCATGTCCATGAGTCTCTGTTTGTTTGTCCTGTTCATTTGTTGCTTTTAGGTTTGTATTCCACATATGTGATATCATGTGATTTTCGACCTTTTCTTTCTGGCTTATTTTACTTAGTACGATTATTTCAAGGTCCATCCATGTTGTTGCAAATGACAGTATTTCATTTCTTCATATGGCTGAGTAATATTCCATTGTATATATGTACCACAGCTTCTGTAGCCAATCATCTATCATAGGACACTTCCGTTTCTTCCATGTCCTGGCCACTGTGAATAATACTGCTATGAACATCAGTGTGAAAATATCTTTTTGAATATGAGTTTTCAAGTCTTTGGGGTAAATACCCAATAGAATGATTGCAGGATCATATAGTACGTCAATTCTTAGTCTTTTGAGGAACCTCCATACCGCTTTCCATACTGGCCGTACCAATTTGTAGTCTCGACAGCAGTACATGAGGGTTCCTATTTCTCCATATCCTCTCCAACATTTGTTATTATTTGTCCTGTTGATTACAGCCATTCTAACAGGTGTGAGATGGTATCTCATTGTGGTTTTGATTTGCATTTCTCTAATAGCTAGCAATGTTGAGCGTCTTTTCATATATTTGTTGACCATTTGTATGTCCTCTAAGGAGAAGTGTCTGTTCAGGTTCTTTGCCCATTTTTTGATTGGATTGTTTTGTTGTTGTTGTTACTGAGTTGTAGGAGTTCTTTGTATATTTTGGATATTAGGCCCTTATCGGAGGTGTTGCTTGCAAATATATTTTCCCATTCAGATAGTTGTCTCTACCTTGTTGACGGTTTCTTCTGCTGAGCAGCTTTTTAGTTTGATGTAGTCCCATTCATTTATTTTTGCTTTTACTTCCCCTGCCTTTGAGGTCAAATTCATAAAATCCTCTTTAAGTTTCTATGTTTTCTTCTATGCATTTTATTGTTTCATGTCTTATATTCAGGCCCTTAATCCATTTTGAGTTAATTTTGGTGTGTGGTGACAACAGTCTAGTTTCATTCTTTTGCAGGTGGCTTTCCGGTTTTCCCAGCACCACTTATTGAAGAGGTTTTCCTTTCTCCACTGTATGTTTTTGGCTTTTTTGTCAAAAATTATCAAAG
>NW_006436664.1:3695386-3716162 GCF_000325575.1 Pteropus alecto
CATAGGTCCTTTACATGTTTTGTTAGATTTATTCCTAGGTATTTTATTCTTTTTGTTGCAATTGCAAAAGGAATTATTTTTTCCACTTCTTTTTCTGACACTTCGTTATTAGAGTATAGGAACGTTATGGATTTTTGAACGTTGATTTTGTATCCAGAGACTTTACTGTATTTGCTTATTGTTCCTAGTAGTGTTCTTGTGGCGTCTTTAGGGTTTCCTATATAGAAAATCATGTCATCCATAAAGAGTGACAGTTTGACTTCTTCATTTCCTATATGGATGCCTTTTATATCTTTCTCTTGCCCGATTCCACTCGCTAGGACCTCCAATGTTATATTGAATAATGGTGGCGATAGTGGACAGCCTTGCCTTGTTCCTGATCTTAGAGGGAAGGTTTTTAGTTTTTCACCATTAAGTATAATGTTGGATGAGGGCTTGTCATATATGGCCTTTATTATGCTAAGGTACTTTCCTTCTATACCAATTTTGTTAAGTGTTTTGCTCATAAATGGGTGCTGTATCTTGTCGAAGGCTTTTTCTGCATTTATTGATATGATCACATGATTCTTATTCTTAATTTGTTTATTTGGCGTATCACATTAATTGATTTGCGTATGTTGAACTATCCCTATGACCCTGGGATGAAGCCCACTTGATCGTGATGTATAATCTTTTCAATATGTTGCTGTTTTTGGTTCTTCTGCCCATTTTTTAATTGGACTATGGTTTTTTGTTGTCGAGCTGTGCAAGTTCTTTATATATTTTGGATATTAACTCCTTATCATATGTATCATAAGTGAATATTTTCTCCCATTTAGTAGTAGGTTGTTTTTAGTCTGCTATTATTTATTCTAGTTCCACCTTCACTACTTTTTCATTTTCTGGTCATTCTTTTACATTATGGCTGTTTATATGCATAGCCAAAACACATTTATTATCAGTAGATAAATGCATCTAATAATTAATTTTGTATTCCAGTGTAGTCATTTATAATTTAATTATAAATTACTTCCATTTTTCTTTTATATTACAAATAGGGTATTTTATTAATTTTTGACATTACATGGATAGGTATATAATAATTATCTATTCGTTTATGTCAGGATAGTAAAAGGGGCAAAATATATGCAAATTAAATGCAATAAGAAAGGCATGTTGGGTCTAATAGTACTGAGAACCACTGTCCTGGTGGTTCTCAATACTGACTTGTAATCTGGCTTTCTGACTCATATCTCCTACCATACTCTCCACTCAAAGTCTCCCATCTTGTTGTTCCTCAAACATCACAGGAATATTCCTGCCTTGGAGGTTCACAGTGTGTCATCCCTCGGCCTGGAATTATTTTGCCTTGCTCCATTCCTTCCTTCAAATCTCTGCTCAAATGTCATGTTCTCTTACAGTTCTTTCTTAACCATCTGGTTTAAATCTCTCTTTTATCCTGCATTATTCTTTTTTTATGCCACTTATGGCCACCTGAAAGACATTACTGGTTTGTTTGCTCTTTGCTTCCTCACTCTAAAATTTGTTTACTTTGAGCCCCCAAATAGCGGGGATTTCTTTTGCTTATTGCTATTTCCCAGCATTTGGTATAGTGCCAGACACAATAGGTACCCAATAAAACTGAATGGATACCTCACACCTGTCAGAATGGCTATTCTTAAAAAGTCAACAAATAACAAGTATAGGTGAGGGGGTGGAGAAAAGGGAACTCTCACACACTGTTGGTGGGATTGTAAATTGGTGCAGCCACTATGGAAAACAATATGGCGATTCCTCAGAAAACTAATAGAATTACCATAGAACCCAGCAATTCAACTTCTGGGTATTTATCCAAAGAAAATGAAAACACAAATTCAAAAAGACATATATGCCCCTATGTTTATTGCAGCATTATTTACAATAGCCAAGATATGGAAGTAATATAGGGGTCCATCAATGAATGAATGGATAAAGAAGATGTGAGATATATATTATGCAACAATGAAAAAGAATGAAATTTTGCCATTTGCAGCAACATAGATGGACCTGGAGGGTATATACTAAGTGAAACAAATCAGAGAAAGACATACCACATGATTTCATTTATATGTGGACTCTAAAAAGAAATGAACAAACAAAACAAAAATAGTCTCATAAAAACAAAGAACAAATTGATGGTTGCCAGAGTGGAGTTTGTGGAGGTGGGGGGAAGGTGAAGGGGAATATAGCAAATAATATTGTGATAGTGCTGCACAGTGACAGATGGTCATTAAACTTAGTGTGATGACCACACCATAAGGTATATAAATGTCGAATCACTATGTTGTACACCTGAAACTAATATATTGTTTGCAAACTAAACTTTAATAAAAATTTTAAAACTGAACGGATAGATCCATTGGGTAGAATGTCTTAAAGGCCAAAGAATGTGCTGGTAGGAGCCTGAATCCAGCAGGTAGGTTCCAGGTCCTTTGTTCCCAATTGAGACACTGCCGTCATGGTATTAAATGTTTGTGATGTTAAACATTCATTTAACATTTCATCTGAAGAAAGATTTCCACAATCGAAAAGTACTGAAAAGCCACTGGCCTTTCAGATTAGCAAAAATTCAAAAAACAGTAATGCACAATGCTGGAGAGGACATAAAGAAACAGACTGGTACTCACTATTTGTGGGGATGTAGGCGGTTCAAATTTACTGGAGGGCTAGGTGGAAGTACGTACCAAGAGCCTTTAAAAATGCAGTATATTTAACGTGTTATTTCACTTAAGATCATTGTACTCTCACAGTATTATAAGGTAAATATTTTTAACTGTAATGCACAGATGAGAAAACAAGCACCGATCACTTTAAGGAACAAATAAATTACAAATCAAGGATCCCTATCTAGATCATTAAACTGCAATTCCAGGGCTTTCTCCACCATTTTCCATAGTCTGCTAGTTCTGTTATGCTACCTAACTCCTTAAAACTAAAAATTGTTGTCACATAAAGTCTTTCAATTCTGAGTGCCTACTACAATGCTAAACTTTTCAGATGCTCAATAAACCTTTGTTGAAAGAGGGAATAACTCTTCGAGCCAAAAAAGTTTTCATAGACGGTGCACGATCCATAGAGACTATGACAAAAGCTCTTCTCTTCTACTCTCTTCCATAGTAACATTGTGTGAACATTGGCACACAGCTGTCCAGAATAGTGACTCCATTTTTTTTCTTTTTTGTAGCTAGACGTGGTCATGTGGGTAAGTTTTGGCTTACAAAATATAAGCAGAGGTTGTAGGCACGCACTTTTCTTTTTTAAAGACTTCCTGCCGGTGTGAATACAGATTTGATGGCCAGAGTAGCCATAGTCGACCTTGAAATGACCTTTATAATGAAGGTCACAATCAGTGAAGCACTAAGATGGCAGAATACTGAATTTTTGACTCTGCAAAACACCATATCATTCCTACATTACTGTTGACATGACCTTTTTACAAGAAAGAAATAAACTTTTAAGTCACTATTGTCTAAGTCACTATTATTTGGAGTTTTCTGATTACCTGAACTCATTAGCTGCCCAGAACTAGTTCTGTTAGGCCTGCCACTTACTTCCATTTCCCTGTTACCTGATATTTCACTAAACTGATTTGGCATTGTACGAGTGACAGCCTATATGAATTATGCATTCCACTTAGCATTTTCAAAGATTCCATTGTAGATGGATATTTAATAAGCTTTTTCACTTAACTCTAAAGAGCAATAGAACAAAGTCATGCATAAAAAGTCATAATTCAGTGAACTGTTTAATAATCACTTTCCAGAATAATAATTGATTGTCAAAGACTGTACACCTAGGCAGGTCTCAACAATGTAATGAAATCGGAACAATGAAAAGTGTCTCAGCTGTCTCAATCTTTCATTTCTTCAGAACCCTATTGCCAATGATTAAGAGATGAAGAGCTTGAGACTGGAAATGTTCTTGAGGGGAAATCTGGCTGAAATGATGAGGTCTGGATTTATTATAATCTCCTCCTGTGTGCCTAATAAATTTGTAGTAAGCCAAGCAAAGGACAGGAATTTTATTTACTGTATTATCTGAGATCTAAAGAGAAGAGAGGCTATTATTTTAAAAGGTGGGAAAGTGGGTGGAGGGTGCAAAGAATTTTACTTATTATCAAAACTCATCAAATCTGATGACTAGTATACTGATTAACAGTTAGCCATGTGATCTTGGCGCTCCCATAGTCTTACTTAGATAATATCCAAAATATTGGCTCTTCCTCCTGGCTTTTGGGAATTCCTGGTAAGGCCACTTAGACAACTCTCCATTCTCTCAAGATGAGGGATCTTAACAACTTGATGTTGGGACCCACCATATATAATAAGATTTCAAGTATGTTAATAGTTCTTCTTCCCCAAAAGAATGGGTACGCATAACCTATACTTATTGGGCTAGACAGAAAAAGTACTTCCAGATATTTCTTCACTTCAAGAATGGCTCAAAGGTTTCAAAATAAAATGAAGCTAATAAGATGAAGTAGAAGTGGGTCAGTCTGTCACTCTGCCTTTATTTGACAGGAGATGGCAGAAAATGGAGATTTTATCTATTTATATTAACAGCAACCTAAGTGGGTAGAATCAATGGTACCTGACTGAATGCAAATTGTTAGTGATCATATAACCAACAGCTTAAGTCATCACTACGTGTAATTCATCCCACCTGTATCCTTTCACTTCACACACAATGTTGTATCTTATCGAGTCCCATCACACATCCACTATCTCTACTACCACCACAGGGCTCTGTGAGCAGTAAATCCTTGCTTCTTGCTGCCCTTCCCCAGGTCTAAGTGTGCTGGACTCAGAAGACACCAGCAAGAGGCTTCTCAGAAGAGAGTGTGACGATCTTCCCACTAATGCAGTCATCACAAAGGTATGAGAGGGGAGAAGTTACGGTGAGAAATAATTCTGGATACCTGGAGTCTAGATCTTAAGACAGTGAGAGATAAAAGGAAGGGAAGATGGGGGAAAAGAGAAAGGAAGTGCCATTAACATGATGTAACACGAATAAAAACAATTCTGGTCTAGCCAGGAGAACTAAATGGGTTCTGGTCCCAACTATGCTAATTAGCTGTATGGTCTTGCAAAAATCACTTTCTCTCATTGGGTCTATTTTGTTATCTCTAATACAAAGTTAATTAGGTTACCTTCCAGCTAAGATACTATTTTAATGAGAAATTGATGAAGGCAAGGAAATGCAATGGAAAAATTTATCACCAGGACTCTGAAAGTTATTTTCCATATAATAAGATCACAGAGTAAAACAGATCAAAGGAAATCTATTAAATGAGAATATATTATTTTTAGTTTCAATGCAATAGACTAAGAATTTAACCTTTTTCCTCCTATGCTTAAAAAAGGCATAAATATAATATATATGGCTAATTTTGGCAAGCCATCCTTCTCCACTATGATGAGACCAAGATTCAGCACACTTTGCAGTAGACAAAGGAAACCGCATACTTGTAAGAGAATATTCCCCCAAAATGAAATATATATTCAGCACAACTAGATAATGGGCTATATTATCAGTCTATCAGACCGCTTTCACTTGGGATGAGATGCTTAAACGTGATTGTGGTTGGCTAGTTCTCAAGATTTTGATTTTGCTGTCAAGACTGTTTATCTACCCATCCTTATTAAAAGCCACATGTTTACCTACTATGCTCTAAAACAAGCATTGTAAAGAACACATCTGCCTAGCTTCAGGCTGTTTACAGCTACAGAATGACAGACTTAAGTCGCAACCAAATACTGTACTTTTCAATAATAAAAAACAAACAGTATAATAAGTCAGTGAAGTGTAACCTAACTGGAATATTCAGTTGGTTCAACCTGCTGTCAAGGAAGCCATATTATTCTAAGCCCTGATATCAACTTCACATTGTAATAAAACTTCTAAATTGTATAAATTCTTTCCTCTCGTTTTACACAAAATAGATGAAAGTTATGATTTGAAAATATCACAAAAATTACCCTTATAGTAGACTAAAACTCTACAATGTGAAGGTGGCATAAATTATGCAATTTACAGCCTAGTGCCCACCTCACCTTCCACTGAAGGAGATTCTACGCTCTTGGACCAGTCCTTAAAATTTAAAAGCATTACAAAGGTCTACATTAGGAAATCAAAGTTAAAATTCGGTTATGTATTGAAATAACAATCAATGAAAGGGAAATGCTTTTATTCTAAATATCCAAATAACTGTACCTGAAATAGCCAGAAAAAGCAATTATTTTGCCAACACTTCAAAATTCTTCACCTTACCTCACATGTACTAAAACTCTGGTATATATGAAGATGACTCACTTTCAAGATTCAAATGCATTTGTCCTTTATGGTCTAAATTAACAAAATTTATTACACAAACAGGCAAAAGGAAAAACTCATTTATGGGCATTGTCTATACTAAAAAAAAAATACATCTGAATTTTACAATAAATAGGCATCTCATTTTTCAAGAAACCTATATTTCAATCTTGAAAGAAAATCCTTATGGAAAATAAACTGCAATTATAACCAACAAAGAATAAGTTTATTTTGAAGGAACAACGTCCAGCTTGGTTGAAAATTATTACTCCAATCAAATCAGCTAAAGGAATTGGAACTTTCCTTCAAGAACTAATATAAACATCTTAATTTCCATCTTTAAAAAATTAATGAAAATCAAACACATCAACATTTTGTAATTATTGAGAGCAACCAAATATTATCTGAGAGATTTTTAAATTCTGCAGAAAAAATGTAAATTAAGACACTTCTAGGTTCACCTGTAATGCCTATGAAGGTGATAAAGCACTGCACAAAGAAAATGTGTAAAAAAAAGTGTAATACTGTGTCTGTCATTTTGTCAGCTTACGATCATTTTTTTTTTTTTTTTTATGCCTACAGCACCTGGTCTTCCTATGCGGTCTCCCATCCAAATACTAACCAGGCTCGATCCTGCTTAGCTTCCAAGATCATATAGGACTGGGCTTGTTCAGGGTAGCATGGCCATAGGCTGTGTCTGTCATTTCGAATAGAAAGGATCTGCTTTTGAATAGAAAAGATTGCTTTTCTTTGCCCAAATCCTGGTAGGCTCTCTGATTATACCTCCAATGAGCAAAGATTGGCACCTAGGGCAGGGAAAGATGAAATTTGAAAAGCAAAGACCCAAGTAAATGTTTAATACTATGGCATAATATGCAGCTATTTAAAAGAATAAATTAGAAGATATACATATTTGATATCTGTCCATTGATATGTATCAAAAGTTGCAGAATGTGTACCATATGTTGTTTTTGTAAAAAAAAAAAAAAAAAAAACCATATATGTGTATGTATATGTACACATTTGTACTAAAGAATTAAGATGTCAAAGGATAAACAACAATAAGTATTGGTTACTGTTTGGGAGCTAAGAAAGGCTTAGAAGAGAATATATTAGTTTCCTTGTGTTAAAGAGTGTGATAACATTTTAAAATTTTTATTTTGAGATAATTGTAGATCCATATTCACTTGTATCAAATAATACAGGGGTATCCCATTTACCCTTTACCTAGATTTCCCCAATGGTAATATCGTGCAAAACCATAACACAGTACCACAACCAGGATACTGAAACTGATACAGTCAAAACACAAAACATTTCCATCACCACAAGGATTTTTCATGTTGCCTTTCTAAAGCCACACATACTTCCTTCCCACCCTCCTCTACCCCGAGCCTGTCTTTAACCCCTGGCAGTCGCAAATCTGTCCTCCATTCCCATTATTTTGTCATTTTAAGAATGCTGTATGAGTGGAATTATATAGTATCTAACAAGATTGGGTTTTTTTGCGTCAGCATAATTTTCTGGAGACTCATCCAGGTTGCTGCAGGTATTGGTAATTTATTTCTTTTTATTATTGAATAATATATCCATTTACTCCATGAAGGACATCTGAATTGTTTCTAGTTTTTAGTTATTTAGTAATAAAAGCTGCTATGAACATTCATCTCAGGTTTTTGTTTGAATACAAGTTTTCATTTCTCTAGGATAAATGCACTCCTTTACCTGTCTTCCACAAATTTGGACACATTGTACTTTTATTTTAATTTAGTTCAATGTCTTTTTTTTAAGTTCCCTGAGACTTCCTTGTTGATCTATGGATTATTTAGGACTGTATTGTTTAGTTTCCAAGTGTTGGGAGATTTTCCTATTATCATTCTGTTATCGATTTCTAGCTTGATTCCATTATGGTCAGAGAACACACTGTATGATTTCTCTTAAATTTACTAAAGTTCATTTTTACAGCCCAGATGTGGTCTCAGTATGTGCTTCATGGAGAGTTTACAAAAATGTGTATTTGCTCTTGTTCTATAAATGTAGATTAGATCCTGATGGTTCATGGTGTTGTTGAGTTCTTCTACGTGCTTGGGGAATTTCTGTCTAGTTTCGCTACCAATAGTTAAAAGAAGAGGATGGAAGTCTTCAACTACAATTATAGATTTGTCTATTTCTCTTTTTAGTTTTACTTCAAATATTTTTCAGGTCTATTATTTGGTTCATAATACTTAGAATTGTTTCATCTTCTTGGTGGATTGATCCTTCATCATATTGTAATGCCCTCCGTGTCTCTAGTGATTTCCTTTGTTGTGAAGTCTACTGTATCTGAAATGAATATAGCCATCCTGCTTTCTTTTGATTAATGTGTATGATATATTTTTTATCCTTTACTTTCAACCTGCATATACCATTACATAGAAGTAAGTTTCTTGTAGACAATATATTGCAATCCACTTGCAAATCTCTTTCAATTGGTGTATTTGGACTATTTATATTTAATGTAGTTAGTTATTGACAGAATTTGAAGCTGCCACTTTATTTTGTTGTTGTTCTTTTTATTTTTTTCTATTTACTTTTACCTCCCTTCCAATGGGTTAACCATTTTTAGAATTCTATTTTAATTTGTCTGTCATTCTTTTTAATGAATCTTTGTATAGCTTTTTTATTCATTGCTCTAGGTATTAAATTATATATACATAACATCACAGTATATGGGTATTGTAATTTTCCAATTAGAGTGAAGCACAGAATCTTTACCTCCCTTTACGTCCATTTACATTCTCCCCTACTCATAATTGTCTTAAATATTTCCTCTGCATACATTTAGAACTACATCAGTGTTAAAAATTTAGAATCAACTATAAACACAATTTATTTTTTCAATTACAGTTGACATTAAATATTATTCTATATTAGTTTCAGGTGTGCAGCACAGCTGAACATTTATATAATTTACGAAGTGATCCCTTGATTAGTCTAGTACCCATCACTATATAGTTATTACATTATTATTGACTATATTCCTTATACTGTACTTCACAGCCCAGAGACTATTTTGTAACTACCAGTTTGTACTTCTTAATCCCTTCGCCATTTTCATCCAGCCTTCCCAACCCCCTCCCATCTAGCAACTATCCATTTGTTCTCTGTATCTATGAGTCTGTTTCTGCTTTGTTCGTTAATTAATTTTGTTCTTCAGAGTCCATATATAAATGAGACCACGTGGTATTTGTCTTTCTCTGTTTGACTTATTTCACTTAGCATAATACCTTCTAGGTCCATCTATGTTTTTGCAAATGGTAAGATTTCATTTTTTTATGGCTGAGTAATATTCCACTGTATATATGTACCACATCTTCTTTATCCAATCGCCTATCAGTTGCTTCCATACCTTGGCTACTGTAAACACTGCTGCAGTGAACATAAACCATCAACAAAATGAAAAGACAACCTACTGAATGGGAGAAGGTATTCACCAATGATCCATCTGATAAGGAGTTAATATCCAAAATTGATTTTAAAAACTCATACAACTCAACACCAAAACAAACCAAACAATCCAATTAATGGGCAGAGGACTTGAATAGACATTTCTCCAAAGAGAACATACAGATGGCCAATAGACATATAAAAAGATGCTCAACGTCACTAATCATCAGGGAAATGTGAATTAAAACCACCATGAGATATCACCTTACACCTGTCAGAATAGCTATCATCAATAAATCAACAAACAAGTGCTGGTGAGGATGTGGAGGAACAGGAACCTTCCTGCACTGTGCAAAATGGTGCAGCCACTATGAAAAACAGTACAGAGAACTACCTTAAAAATAGAACTACCTTATGAACCAGCAATTCCACTGCTGAATATCAATCCCTAGAAATCTAAAATACTAATTCAATAGATATATGTATCCCTATGTTCATCAAATACAATTTAGAAAGCTCAAGAGGAGAAAAAACTCTATTGTATTTAGCCATAATTTTTATTGAGTTCTTCCTTCACAGTGTCTCATGAGTCCTTTTTTCTATTTGCTTTGTTTTGTTTTGTTTCTGTTTAGAGAACTTCCTTGCACCATTCTTTTAAGGTAGGGCTGCTAGTGACAAATTCTCTTAGCTTTCCTTCATCTGACATCTTGATTTCCATTTCATTCCTAAAGGATAATTTCACTAGATATAGAATTCTGGCTAGACAGTACTTTCCTTTCAGCACTTGAAAAATGATGTGCC
This sequence comes from Pteropus alecto, assembly GCF_000325575.1. Taxonomy (NCBI): domain Eukaryota; kingdom Metazoa; phylum Chordata; class Mammalia; order Chiroptera; family Pteropodidae; genus Pteropus; species Pteropus alecto. The sequence goes on from NW_006436664.1 coordinate 3,705,944, forward strand.
CATTCCTTCTGGCCTCTATAGTTTCTAATGAGAAACCCACTGTTATTCAAGTTGTTTTCACATGTTAACACATTCTCTCTCACTGTTTTCAAATTTTTTTCTTTTCCTTTAATTTCCAAAGTTTGACTATTATGTTTTTTAGTACAGATTCCTTCAGGTTTCTTTGGTTTGGGGTTCACTCAGCTTCCAGGACTTTAATGACATAAAGATCTTTTCTTATAGTCCAGGTTCCTGAGGCTCTACTCATTTTTTTTTTCTGTCTCTCTGTTAGTCAGATTAAGTTGTATTGTTCCATCTTCAGTTTCACTGATTCTTTCCTCTGTCCTCTCCATTCAGCTGTTGAACCATCTATTGAGTTTTTATTTCAGTTGTTGTTTTATATCTTCTGTTTATTTCCTAAAACTTTCTATTTCTCTGCTGACACTATTTTTTCATTGTTTCAAGTGTGCTCATAATTGCTCACTGAAGTATTTTTTGAGAACTACTTTAACATCTTTGTCACATAATTCTAACATCTCTGTCATCTCAATGTTAGCATCTATTAATTGTCTTTTTTCTTTCGAATCAAGATGTTCCTAGTTCTTAGTATGTCAAGTGATTTTGCATTGAAACCTGAACATTTTGCGTATTAGACAACGAGAGTCTGGATCTTATTTAAACTTTGTTTTAGCTGGCTTCCTCAGACACTGCTCTAGTAGGGGCAGTCGGGGAGGGCAGGAGCTGCCTCCTTACTGTCAGGTAGAGGCAGTAGTCCAGGTTCCCAACTTAGGCTCTGCTGGCACTGGAGGTGTGGGCCTCCTTGTATAGTTGGTGGGAGTAGGGGTTCTGGCTCCCATTAGGCCTCGATTGACACCATTCTAGTTGGGAGGAATAGGAGTGTCTCGGTATTGTTCCCCACATGGCCTTCAGGGACACAAAGGGAGAGAGGGTGTGTAGCATCTTTATTGTCAGGTCCTTCTCTCCAACTTTTGGAGTCTTCTAATGTTTGTCTTATATATAATGTCCAGGGTTAGTATTTAATTGTACTTAGCAGAAGGAATATGGAAAAGTACATCTATTTCATCTTCCCTAAAGTAAAAACAGAATAAGTTTTATGAAATAATATTTTCTTACAAACTACACATTATTTGTTCATAAGAGACCTTGAAACATGAATTCCCTCTTACCTAAGTCACGTTGAGCCATTTTTTTACCATTTTTTTTTTTTTGGTTGTATGACCAAAAACAATTACACATGAAATAAGCAAGGATGGGCTGGCTCCTTTATCTTCAATTAGCATCCAGAAGGTAGTCTCTGAACTCCAGTCTCATATAAGCAGACTCTATTTTGTGAGTGATAATATTGAATTCCTCAGAACAATAAACATAGGACCTTACAAGATTTCTAACATTCTTGCTATAGTGTATGCATATTGTTTAGGCCAGTGGTTCTCAACTGGGTGGGGGGATGGAGGCAGCAATTTTGCCCTTCTCCCTAGGGTCTCATTTGGCAACATCTAGAGATATTTTACTGTCATGACTTCTGGCGTAGAGGGGAGTAGAGGATTGTGCTACTGGGATCTAGTGGGTAGAGGCCAGGAATAATTCTAAACATTCTACAGTTCACAGGACAGCCACCCACAATGAAGAATTATCCAACCCAAAAATGTCAATAGGGCCAAGGTTGGGAAACCCTGGTTTAGCATGTTTGACCTACATTTATTTGATAGCTAAATTTCATCTTCAAGTATTCTGAGCATCTATTGGCCTATGTAATTATTTATGGAACTCTGAATGCTAGGTCTGCAGTGGCCTTACTCAAGCTCTAAAAAGAGACAACACATCCTGCAGGGGTTGTCTTATCTTTTTCCTTTCCCTCTAGAGACTGCAGTACAGCTCTAAGTTAAGATGTCTCAAGTGAAGAACCATATTTCTTGCTTATCCTGGAGAGAACGTTGTTTATATAAACTCCAAATGTTTAAAACAAATATCCTTATTCTAATCTTAAGAACTTTTTAAATCACAATTTAGACCACTTTTACACTTGCATTTTTATTGCTATCTCTCGCCTACCCAGCCAGAGCCATTTCAACCACTTCTCCATTGTTACCTTTTCGCCCTAATAAAACCTTCTGAAACCACTTTTATCCAAAATTATGCAAAGCTCCATCTTCTGGAATTGTTGGGGCAGGGGAAAGAAAAAATTTTAAAGCGAGAATTAAATCTAGGCTACACTAAAAATCAATTTATAATGGAAGGTAGGGATGGGACTAAGGCATTTGATAGTGGTCAAGTCTTGTAACACAGGGCTTGTGCCCCTGGTTCCTGACTACTGCTCCAGTCCACTCTCCTACATAAAACAATGCAGGTAACTGAAACACAAAAATATATATATATACAAGAGAAAAGGAATAGCATAAAGAACAGAATTCACTGTCCAGTGTTCATCTGCCGCTTGATATTCTCTCTTCTTATATTCTATCCTATTTGAATCCCTCAAAATATGCTCTCTATCATGGACCTTTGCTCTGAAAGTGTAATTTTCTCCACCTACACAGGACCTCCAAGCCAGTTTCTAATACAGGCCCCTCTTCATATCAAGTACCTTGACTATGTCATAGAGTTCCTTATCACAGGAGCAGGCATCAAGGCCTTTGTTCTCTCTGTTAAGGCTCTTCAATGCGCATACTTGATTTTTTTCTATTAGACCCACAGAACTCTAATTAGAAATACCTATTTTGAAACGGATGAAGCAGTCACACTAATCTTGCTCAGCAACTGTGGGGAGGTGTGGGTTTTAATAGAAAACATTTGTCCTACCTTGTTGACAAACATTAGGTCAAAGATGACACTGGGGACTCTTGTCCTTACATGTTTTTGTTTCCCTAATGGGCTTTATGATCACATTCCTTAAATCACAGTCAAGAGTATATTCCGGGGCTGAAACTATTTTAAAGATTAACAAGAGGTTTGGCACTGCAACTAAGAACAGCGGAATCTTCTCTCTTACTATCATTGTTATTGCCATTCTCAAAAAAAGACTGTTTCTTTTTTTCTCTTTTTCTCCCCCATCCCACCCCGCACTTTCTGCGTAGGACTCAGATTCCCTTATTATTTTTGTTTTGAATGTCCCTACCAGAGCAAAGTTTATATCATGGGCACAGTATCTTAAACTATTACCCCATCTAGCTTTGCTCCCTGCCAGGGACAAATGACAATCAACAAATGCGTGGTCCTGGCACGATTCTAGTCTAGTCTCTGGGTTGTAATTGCCTGGGGTAGAATCCCAGCTAAGCCAAGCACTAGGAAGCCTCCTATGTAAAATGGGGCTCTTAACAGTATCCACCTGATGGGGTGTTGTTGGGACAAAAATGTACATAAACTGTGTCCTGTGGCGCTTGGCACACAAGAATCACTTATAATCCCTATAATTGGGAAGGCCTAGAAGTAAATTTTCTAAAAATATTTTGAGGATTGTTTTTATAAAAAAACATTACAGAACTCATAAATTCAACTTTTTAATGGTAATTCATTGATCGTCTTAGGATATAAATTCACTAATAATGCTAAGCTGTAGCAGAAAAAGACTTTTTCATAGGAAACATCTGTTACTTCAATACTAAATAATCACAAAGGCTTTGAAAGGAAAGGTTACTAGTGAGGTATTACTAGTTTTTAAAAATAACCTCTCAACTGCTTCCCCTTTGAAAAGAGGATACCCTTCCTTGATGGAAAATTCAAAATTCAAAGAACTTGAATAACACCCCAGTGTTTTTTCTAGCTTATAACACTCCGTATGCACTGAAATATTTCATGTATGTACACTAATGTTGCAGTTACCCAGGAGAACTGTAACTCTCCTGGTTCACCTACTTCCATCTTAATGTCGTAGTTCTGGCCGAGGACACTCTGTATGAGCTCTTTTATAGTCTGGTCGGAGGCCAGCTGGGCCTCGGACTGCAGCGAGGCGATGATCTCCTCGATGGACTTCGGGATCATTCGCACAGGCGGCGAGGCCTGCCAGGCGGCCTCGCGCCCGTCGCTCGGCTGGACCATCTCCCGGTCGGCTTTGGAAAACGACCCCATTTCCCGAGGCTCGCTGGCCGCGCCCTCCCGCAGAAAGTGGGTGCGAATCCTCACTCTCCTCCGCAGGAGGGCCGCCTCCGCTTCGCCGTCTTCGCTGGAGACGGAGCTGCCCTTCCCCTCCCTGGCCTTGAGGGTCTCTGCGGGCCGAGTCGGCTCCGGCTGCGCGTCGCGGCCGCGGGCCGGGGCCGGGGCCGGTTCGAGGGCGCGCTTGAGGCCCAGGGGTCGCGGGCTCCACCGACCCCAGAGCGCCCCGGGCTTCTCCCTCGGTGCAGGCGGCGGCCTCAGGACCACGGGTCTGGACGTGCCTGCCCTGGTGGCAATGACGGGCGGCTTCTTGTGGGGCCGGTGCCGGAGGAACGCGGAGCTCCTCAAGTAGAAGTCCTGGGGGCGGAACGGCCGCGTCTTCCCGGGAGCGGCCCCCTCTCTCGGGCCCGAGGAGCGCGTTGCGACTTGGGGCGCCTGCTGCAGCAGGCCCGCAGCGGCGGTCGCAGGGCCTATAGCCCGAGGGGTCCCTGATGGCGTCTGGGGTCCAGCGCAGGAAACGTCTCGGTCCTCCCCAGGCCCGGCAGGGCCAGGGGCCTGCAGTCGGAAGACTGGGACTTCATCTACAGCCGGCTTGGAGGCCAACTTCTGCTTGAATAGGAGAAAATCCTTTTTAGTCTCCCGGCGAACCTTCTCAAGTTCTTTAAAGATGTACAATTCTTCTTTGTATTTCAGTCCAAAGTGCTTCGAACTCGTGGACATTTTGACTAATTTGTCCTGTGGGGGAGGGAGGGAAAAAAACAAAAATATACTAATATGTATGTCCCAAAACGTGTGGAGAAAATTCCAACTCAAAAAGGCTTCTCATGGTAGAACGCTCACTGTGCTCTCTGAGTCACGAGTGGATAGTATTAGCTTAGATCATTTAAAACCAACTACTGACCTTTTCACAAGAACCATGAAAAACCTTTAAAACCTTCTGTAAAACTTTTTTCATGGTGGGCGTTTACGAAACCCCTATTGGATTTATTTTAACCTTTCTTTTGACTATAATTTAGCATCCTGCTTCCAGGCAACAGAGACCATAGTATGCACAGGCACAGAAAAGCTAAAGTAATCCTGGCAGAACAGCACTTTTCACTTCCTTCTCCAGCTAAGCCAAGGTGTCTCCATCCCTTATCCAACACATTCTCTCGATGAGTCATCTTAGCTACATCTGAGTGGTATGAAAGAAGATGGGTGATTAGCTGCAGGGTAGTAAAATCATGAGGTCTGTATGACAAGTGTTAGTACTTTTTCTGTGGGCTACTAGAAACCATTCAAAAACTTTTAACAGAGAAGTGGCTTAATAAGATCTGGTGCTTGGGGGATATTAATATTGAGGGAGAGAAAGAATAAAGGAAAGGAAGGCAAATAAGAGTATCCATAGCCTGAGCCTTAGGCCTGGCCTTGGTAACCCAGCAGAGTGAAAATAGAAACATAGCAAGGTAAAACTGACAGGATCTAGTCAATGATTAGGAATAAAAGAAAGCGATTAAAGCACCTTCATAAAACAGGAACATTGAATCACCTTCATAAAGTCTTGGTCATAACCAAGTGCATAATAAAGCTTCTACTATTCACTGAACTGTACACTTAAAAATGGTTTAATGGTAAATTTTATGTGTATTATCACAATTAAAAAAAAAAAAACCTTCTGCTATTCAGCAGGGCCAGTGATCTATGGTAATTAAAGGATTTTGAGATTTGAGAGCTCTGAAGTCCCTACCAAAAGCCAGGACAGGAAATATAAGTAGACAAGGGCCAATGACAGATTCTTTGGCATCCTCATCTGTGGGAGGTAGGATGCGCAAGAGCAACAGAGAGTCAGGAAAATGAGAAGAGAGTTCCACAGAAGCCAGGAGGAGGAAAGTTTCAAGAATAAGGGTAAAACAAAATGAAAGCAAAAAATAATGAATTAGAAAAACTAATTTATTTTTTAGAAAACCCAACACCAAAGTTCTTTGAAAATAAAATAATAAAGCAAGACACCTGGGGAATATCATCATTGAGGAATATCATATCTTTGCAAGTATGATTATCTACCTAGAAAACCTAAACACTAAAAACTATTTAGAATTATAACAATTATAACAACTTAAAATTGTATAAATTTTAAAAATTTATACAAAAAACAATAAATTCCTTTATCTCAAAATGACCCATAAAAAGTATAATGGTAAAATTCCATCATGTAAAATTTATAATTTAAGAGTATCTTAGAATAAGCATAACCAAAAAGAGTACTGAAATTGCATAAATAAATTTTTTAAATATTACTGAAGAACATAGAAGACTCGACTAAATAGAGACAGTTAATGTTCCTTGGTGAGAAGACCAAATATTTTAATTTTATCACATCTTCCCAAAATACAGTATTGGTTTAATGCCATCATAATCAAAATCTAAAAATGTTATTTTGAACTTTGAAAAGTAATTCTGAATTCATTTGAAATAATAAACAGGGTAGATTAGCCAAAATGTTGTAAAAAGGAAAAGAGGGAGCACTTGTCTCACGAAATGATTAAAAATTATATAGATATGAAAATTAAAACTGAAACACTGCTGGTAGAATCAACATATAGACTGAGTGAGCAAAAGAATTAAGAATAATATGGCCTATATTATAAAGATGGCATTAAATTGTTGATAAAATCAGAACTATTAATAAGTTGTGCTGAGGCAAATGGCGGGGATGGGGAGGAATTACACTTCAATTTATGCCATGCTCCAAAATACAATGGATTTAAGACTTTAATGTAGAAAATAGTTTTTTTTATTATACTGCATCCCTTTGCTTACCACCTATGCACATTTCTCGGTTGAATTTCTTTATATAAACTCATAAAAGAATTATTCTTACAATTAGATAGATTTCATTTATCATGTAGTATGTGCAATATGAAGAAAACATTCTATTTAGCCTTTAGACAGGTCATATTACTTTTAATCCCCAAAACACCCCCCGCTAGTTCTCGAACCCAAGACCCCATGCATGATAGAGTTCTCATCTGGAAATCGGCAGGCTTTGTTTCTCTGCACAGCTCCACCAATGACCTGACCTTAGACAAGTCAATTCCATCTGTAACAAGATTTCATATTAAAAAGTGCAAGATTGCATATCAGAAAGTGAAAATAATAATCTTTTGCCTCTTTTCCAGGCCATAGTATATGAACATTAGAAATTATTTCTAAAGGCTGTAAGGAAGTTTCCTTATTTAAAAATGCTATGTAATCCTGCTCATCATGATTTGGCTGTTATTGTTTGCACAGGTGGTAATATGTTCATACTGACACCATCTGCATTTCTTCCTACAAAAGACTAAAAGATAGAACCTGGAACAGAGCACAGACCAGAAACACATTAATACCTGATGAGAATCTGACTTGACTCTCCCAAGAGCACTTCCCTTTTGTTTCTTAGTTCCTGCTTTGTATTCCCTTCCCAACTTCTCCCAGGCCCTTAGTTTGCTATTGAAGTTTAACAAATGTTCATTGTTTAACACTTCTCCCTTGAGTTCTTCATAGGAAAGTTGCTTTTTATATGTAAAAATAAACCAATAGGAAATAGAATTTATAAGTCTGACAAGAACTTCTATTGTGTTTTCAAAGCAGTGGTATTCCAATGCTAAATGGGCCAATCCATCAAATCTTGGTGCCTTTATTGCCCTTGCCCACCCCTCAACACTGCTAAATATGTAAAATAATTTTTAAACATCCACTCTCATAAAAAAATAACATGTTTTGTTTTTCTTGGTAGTAATTTATTAAAAGAAAGACACTAGTTCTGGTTTGGAGATACTCAAGGAAAAATAATGTAGCCATCCTAAAAGGAGAAAGTATTAATCTACGTAAGGTGTCAGAGCCTGCTGTTCGCAACCCAGGTTGATTAAGTTTACCCTACACTTTGAAATGGGACAGAATGTGCTGGAAATCTTTGCAACTTGAGCAGTAATTTCATTCTCCTCTACCTTCCTAATTACTGGAACTCTGTGCCTTTACCATCCTGCTCTACGAAGAGGTTCAATGCCTAAGCCATGAGGTAGTCAGAAAAGCCAAGAGCCAAGCTTCTCTCCTATCCCACAGATCTGGTCAGATATAAAGAGGAAGCTCCCTGGCCAAAAATGGCTAAATGCCCAGGGAAGACTACCTGTGTTAATGCTTCAGACTCTGGAACAGGTTGCTCTCTGGTTCTTGCAGTTGTGGTTGCTCTTCTTGTTGGAACAGAAGATCCAAAACTCTGCTCTAGATTCTAACTAAAGTAGAAACAAATAGAGCAGACCACCAGATGACTTGGTTCCAAGCTACATGAATACTTCACACAGGGGTATGAGTTCATACAGTAGGCCTAGTTTACATAGTAATATGCTGGGAATGGATTATCAGAGTACTACATTGGGAATGGAGCCAAGCCCCATGTGGTTATATGAATTACCTGGCCTTGACCTCCTCTGTGTGGTCATGGGCACCTCCATGGGGAGGGTAACCGATTAAGAACAAGATTTAGATTCTCTTAGGTCCATGGCTTAATATCATCTCAATTCACTTCCTGAACTTCACACAACTTCCAAAGCACAGCACTAAAATTCAAAAAGAAGTGTCTAAGCCCAAGGATAATCCATCTCATCTAGTAAAATCATCAACATTACAAAAATATATATATATTCTGAAAACAATATTTGTTTTTGAAATATCAATGAGATGTTTATGCACTGATTATAATTTATTTTTTTAAAGTCTAAAAAGAAATATAAAAACATTTTAGCAATTTTGCTAAGAAAATGGGATAACAGTAACATTTTCTATATGTTTCCAGACTTTCTATAATACCGGTTTTGCCACCTTCAATCCTTCCTAATAATATCAATGATACTAATACCAATAATAGTAAATAATGCATATTGTGCTGGTTAAAAATGACATAGAAAATAGAGAAAAGTTGTTTTCAAGCTCAGAAAAAAAAAAATTCTAAACTATTCAGAAGCCCACAAAAATCTTAATGAAAGCCCTTTATCATTCTGGCCATAAGAATCAGAGAAAAGTGCCAGGCAACAATCACCACTGAGGAGTGAGAAAAAAACCCTAGAGGGGAGAGAGCCAAAGAAAGTAATTCCCTAGTTCTGTGCCTAAACCCCACACAAGCCTAGACTGACCTCTGAACCATGTACACATGGAGCAAACTCAAAGCAATACAGCAAAAGCTTAAAGAGCTGAACTGAGATTTAGCTGAATGTAACCTCCAATCATAGAGTAAGATAAAGCTTACAGTGAATCTAATCTAGTGAACAGCCAGCTAAATGAAAAATATCAACATTCTTCACAGGAGTATAACAGAACCCAGAGTCTACACAACAAAACATTCATGATGTCCAGGATATAACAGAAAAATACTAGGCATAAAGTGATCCAGGAAAATCTGATCATTCTCAAGGGCAAAGAAAATGGATTCCAGTCCAGAGATGACCCAGATGTTGAAATTATTAAACAAGGACTTTAAGGCAGCTATTATAATGATGCTCAATGAAGTAAAAGAAAATATACTAAAGATAACTAAAAAGAATATCTTGTGTATGGCCATGCCACCCTGAACACGCCCAATCTCATCTGATCTCGGAAGCTAAGCAGGGTCAGGGCAAGTTAGTACTTGGATGGGATACCACCTAGCAGGACCAGGTGCTGTAGGCATAAAAAAAAAATTAAAAAATTAAAAAAAGGAAAATCTTAACAGAAAAATAAAAATATAGAATTTTTATATCTAAAAAGTATGATATTTTCAGTAAAAATCTGACTAGCGGAATGGAGATGTCAGTAAACTAAAAGATAAATCAACAGAAATTATCCAATATTTAAAAGAGAGAAAGCTTAAAAACAAAACAGCCTCAGAGTCCTGTAAGACAGTATTAAAAGTTCTAACATATGGGTAATCAATATCCCAAAAGGATAAGGGAGAATGGGCTGAAAAAGAAATATGTGAAGAAATGATGTCTGAGAACATCCCAAATTTGGAGAAATACAAAAATTTATAGATTCAAGAAGCTCAGTACATTCCAAGTAGGATGAAGTCAACAAAAACCATATTTAAGCTGCTGGAAACCAAAGACAAAGATAAAAATACTGAAAGTATACAGAGAAA
>NW_006436664.1:3716193-3734867 GCF_000325575.1 Pteropus alecto
AACTTACACTCAGGATATAATCTAAATGACTATTGACTTCCCATTGAATACCAAAATACAGTAAAATTAGATTTGTAGCATGCTAAGTCAAAAACAAAACAAAACAAAAAATCTGTCAACTCAGAATTATATATCTAGCAAGAATATTCTTTTACAAATGAAGGCAAAATGAAAACATATTCAGATACAGGAAACTATAAGAGTATTACCAGCAGACTAGAAGTACAAGAAATGCTAAAGATAAAGTTTTCAGGCTAAAAGAAATTGTACCAGAGGAAAAATGAATCTTTAGGAATGAATGAAAAAGATCAGAAATGGCAACTATCTGGGTAAGTTTTATAAACCATTTTTTATTTTGTTTTTAAAATAGTGTAAAAAATTACATCCTTGTTTTGTAGGGTGTTTGTATACATAGATGTGATACGTACAACAACCAAAAGACTGGGATGGGGATGGATAAGGAAACTACAGTTGCAGGTTTTGGCATTTTATGTAAACTAGTTCAACATAAACTCTAGACTTTGAAATATTAATGATGTATATTGTAATTCCTACAGAAATAATTTTTAATAGTAATACAAAGAAATGTAACTAAAAAGTCAATAGATAATAAAATGGAATACAAAAAATATTATTAAATCTTAGAAAATATTTTAGACTTAATAATGTAAATACAACATATCAGAATGTGGGGGTGCAGCTAAAGCAGTGCTTAGAAGGAAAAGTACAGCTTAAATGCTTAAATCAAAAAGAAGATAGGTCTAAAATCAATAACTTAAGTTTCCACCTTAAGAATCTAGAAAAGGAGGGGTAAAGTATACCCAAAGTAAATAGAAAGATATAAGTATAAGAACATAAATCAATCAAAACAGAAAACAGAAAAATTGAGAAAATTAACAAAGCTAATAGCTGGTTCTTTGAAAAATATCAACAAAGTATTTAAAACCCCTAGCCAGACTGTTCAAGAATAAAGGAGAACAAGAATCACCAATATCAGGAATTGAAAAGAATTTTCACTACAGATCCTAAAGATATTAAAAGATAATAAGAGAATATGATAAAATTTATGCCAACAAATTCAACAATTTAGATGAAATGGGAAAATCCCTGAAAATTGCAACTTATCAAAATTAATACAGAAAACAGAAAATCCGAATAGTCCTATGTTAAATAAACTTATTCATTGCCAAAAATCTTACGACAAAACAACTTTCAGGCCCAGATGTTTCTCTCAAACACTCAAGAAAGAAATAACACCAAATCTTACACGAATGTTTTCAGAAAATAGAGGAAGGAACCCATATTCTGAGACTTGTAACCCTAATACCAAACCAGACAAAGCCAATTTTTTTTAAAAAAAGGAAAATACTTACTAATATACCTCATGAACATAGATGCAAAAATCTTTTAAAAATGTTAGCATATCAAAACAAAAAATATATTTGAAAAATGATAGTATATCCTGATCCTATAGAATTTATCCCAGGGCTGCAAAATTGATTTAACATTTTAAAATCAATATAACTCACAATATTAACAGAATATAGGAGGATCAAAATGATCATTTCAGTAGATAGTGGAAAATCACTTAATAAAATCCAATGCCCATTCGTGATAATAAATAAATAAATAACTGTGGGCAAACTATGAATTATAGGGAACATGACTGGATGAGGGAAAATCCACAATCTAAAAGAATTTACAAAAAAAAACCTTACAGCTAACATTGTATTTTTGCTTTCCCCCGAAAATTGAAAATTAGGCAAAATGCCTCAACTCTTACCACATCTATTCAACACTGTACTGGAGGGCCTAGCCATCACGATATGGCAAGCAAAAGGAATAAAGATTGAAAAGGAAAAGAAAACTGTCCTTATTTACAGATGACATAATTTTTAGGTCAAAAATCCCAATAAATCTACTAAACAATTACTAATGCTAATAAGTGAATTATCAAGGTTGTAGAATACAAGGTTAACATACAAAATCAATTGTATTTTTATATACTAGCACCAAACGATTGAAAAATGCCCCCCCAAAAGTAAAATACCTAGAAATTAATCTAACAGAAGATGTCCAAAACCTCCATGCTGAAAATTACAAAACATTGCTAAGAGAAATTCAAGACCTACAAAAATTATTACGAACCACATTTGTAAACTGGAAGACTCAATATTGTTAAAATGGCAATTCTCCCCAAATAGATCTTATAGGTCCCATGCAATCCCAATCAAAATTCTAACAGGCTTTTTTCATAGAAATTATAAGCTAATTCTAAAATGTATACACAAATTCAAATGACTTAAAATAGTTAAAGTGATTTTTGAAAAGAGAAAGCTAAAGGACTTACAGTAACTACCCAATTTCAAAACTTACTATTAACCAACAGTAATCAAGGCAAAGGTCTGGCAAATCATTATGCTGAGTAAAGGAAGCCAGACACAAAAAAAGTATATATTGTATACTTCCATTTATATAAACTTCTAGAAAATGTTACGTATTCTCCGGTGTCACACAGCAGAACAGTAGTTGGTTGGGAGTGGTAGGAGATGAGAGCAGAGTTGGACAGCAAAGGGGACAGAGGAATGAAAAGGTTCATTTATCTTTGCAGTAATTGTTCCAAAGTTGTATACATCTGTCAAAATTTATCAAAATGTACACCTGCACATGATACAAACTATATATTCTGTACAGTTTATTGGATGTAATTATAACTCTATAGAGCTGTAAATAGGGAGAAAAAAACAATTTGTTAAATTTTTATATTTGCATGTTGAAATAAGAACTGTTGAACTCCTTTAAACTACTGCAATGGTAGTCCACAATAGTTTCATTGTGGATGTGTGGATTTGTCTTCCATGACAAATAATTCCTGCGTTGAGCCTACAGCGTGCCACTGCCCACCAAAGAGTTTTAGGGCCACACTCAGGAAACAGCTCCCTATTCTGAAATTAGACACACTGACCTCAGTGGGGGAGAGAGGTCACCTAATAATGTTGAAGGTTTGCCTAAAACAACCAGGTCCTTTCAAAGGATAGCAGAAAAAAAGGAATTGGAAATTAAATTCCCTCCACTGTGACCTTTTCACCCTCCCCGCAGCCCCTGGATTCCTACCCCTCTTTTGCCTTCCAAAGCCCTTTTCCTTTCTCCACAGCCCGGTCATCACATCTACCTATTTTTCCCTTCCACCAGGTTTTCACTGTTCCCAGTTCTTCCTCAACCCATGCTCTCCAGCCCCAGTCCCGACAGCAGCCCAGCCTCTACCTACTCCAGCCCCAATTTCTTCTCCAATCCCAGCCCATTTTCAGCCCAGATTTTCGCTAAGATTTGAGTGGATTTAGAGGGGCGGAACAGAGGAGACTATCGCTCCGCCCAAATATCGCAGCCTCTCCTTCCCAGAAGTTACCCGCACCCCAGGCCGCGTCCTCCTCTCACCTGCCTCCGGGGACGCCTCTTCTCGCATTCACTTGGTGAAGGTTGGCACCGCCGCGGCTGGGCCGAGTATCCAACCGCTTTTCGCGGGCAGAGAGGCGGGTTGGGACCCCAGCGCTCGGTCGAAAGGAGGAGCGCGCTCCGTCGCCCAGCAACAAGCCTCGAGTCCTCCGCCGCCAAGGCCGCCGCCGCTGGCCCCTGGCCGGGCGGGTCCCTCCGCGCTGCGGGCACCCATCCTCAGCGTTTCTGCCTGGGGGAACCAGCTCCGGTGCCGCCTCGGACTCAGAGCCCAAACCCCGGCCGCGCGGCCTCATCTCTCAGGGGTGAAGAGGCTGGTCTCAAAGAGCCTCCTGGACTGAAGCCTCCTTGATCCTCCAGTTTTTTCCAGTTTAACCAACTGCTTTCTTGGCACACTTTAAATTCTTACATTTAAACGAAAAAGGCTGGACCACGAGAGTTAAAGCTTTTCTTTAAAAAAAAAAAAAAGTTAAGTCTGCATTACATGCCAGTTAACTACATTTCAAGGAGTTACTTTCCATGCTCTGCATCTAGAGACTACTCAGTAAAGAGAATCTTGAAATCAAGAGTATGAGGTTCGGGAGAGTTCCTATCAAAATAACCATATTCGGCCACCTTCAGAGTTTCTGATTCCAAGATAAGAATGGTTATAGGAAGCAATCATTGGCATTATCTGTTAAAGTTGAATATACACATACTCCATGACCCAGCAATTCTACTCCTAATAGAAATCCATTCACGTGTGCACCGAGAAACATGTATATTCACAGTAGTTTCATTCACAATAACTAAAAATTGGTAACCAAACAATCATTAAAAGTAGGATGCATAAATTGATTGGGGTATATTCATAAAATGTAATAATATGCATGAAGGAAATGAACAAATTTTATCTGTGGGAAACGAGGTAGATGAATCTGTAACAAATACGATGTTGAGCTAAGAAGCCAGACACAAGGGAGTACATACTATACCATTCCATTCACATACAGTTTAAAACCCTAGCCAGAAAAAACCATAGCGCTTATGGACGCGTGCTCACTGGATGTGTGACAAATAAACATGAGAAAGTAATAACCATAACGATCAAGATAGTAGTTGTCTTTGGAGGGAGGAAGGTGATAGTGAGTGAGTGGGCAGCACAGGAGGAGTCTTGGAGTGCTAGTGCTGTTCTATTTTTTTAACCTTGGTGATGGCTACTTGAGTTCTTTGTGATAAACCTTGTTTTCTGTTTTGTTCATTTCACTATGTTATATTTCACCATTGTTTAAAAGGACAGAGAAAAAACAGCTCAAATAGTGTAGATCATAGTTCTTTGCTCAATATCTGGCACCTAGTAGGCACTTGAAGGTTTATTTTATATCCCTCTACTCTACCAAACTCTCTCTGCCTCTCTAAAGTACTCGGGCAACTAGTAAATGAGATCAGGAAGTGGCAGGTAAAACCCTCTGTAAGTCCTCCATGAGACCCCAAATGCTGGAAGAGGACAACACACTTTTCAGAAGTTCAAAATAAAAGAATGCTCTGTGCTGCACAATCCACTGGTGCTGGGCCTCAGAGCAGCCCAACTGTGGAGATGGGTGCTCTCAGGCTTTCCTGAGGGAAGCTCCTGCTCTAAAGGCACGAAAGGCCAGATAGTGACACCTAGCTTTGCCACTTGGGCAAGTCACTTCCCTCTCTGGGTTTCTGCAACATCATCTGTAAAATAGAGATACTACTCTTCTCTTGAAGGTTTGTTGCTTTACTCCTTATCATAATGAGCTCAAAAATGGTTACTGAATGCTCACAAGATGAAATGGATTCTACAGAGAAAGACCTGCCACTCCTGAGGTTTCACGGCACCTACATCACATCCCACTGCCCTATGGGAACTCCATGAGAGCAGCTTCACTCTCAGTGTGGGAGTAACCCCTTCAGATAATAAGTAAATTACTTTTCCATGCTAATTAAAATAATGAGCAAATAACCAAAGTGCTTATTAGGAAGTGACTAATTGTTCTTGGTAGCATCCTGGAGGCTGCACAACAGTAACATGTATGCCATGTTCCTAAACTGGAAAAATGTGAAAATTCAATGACTATCATATGGTCAGGAAACAATTTAAATGGTAAATATTGTTCATTAATACTTTTATAATAAAAAATGGTAACTAAGTATTCAGATAGCCATATCATATCATACCACCCAAGAGGTAGATACTATTAGCTTCATTTTATAGATAGGGACTGATATCTAAAGGATTAACCTTGGGTCCCCCAACTGCTAATCAATTCTGTGCTAGGAATTCTATTCTGGGTCTACCTTCACCAAAAAGAGAGAGAGAGAAAAGAAAAAGAAAGAAAAGAAAGGGGGGGGATGTAAGGAGGGAGAAAGAAAGGAAAGAAAAATGGAAGGAAAGAGAAAAAGAAATGAAAGAGGAGGAATAGTAGTTACTGTTCTAAAGGCATTTCAAATTCATTGTTGCTTTCTAATGCCTTCGCATGAAAATGTTAATATTTTTGGTGGCATCTTAAAAAAGCAGCATAAAATTACTCAAGCAATCATTAAGGGAGGGGATAAAGGGAGGGAGAAAGAAAGGAAAGAAAAATGGAAGGAAAGAGAAAAAGAAATGAAAGAGGAGGAATAGTAGTTACTGTTCTAAAGGCATTTCAAATTCATTGTTGCTTTCTAATGCCTTCGCATGAAAATGTTAATATTTTTGGTGGCATCTTAAAAAAGCAGCATAAAATTACTCAAGCAATCATTAAAAAAAACACTATAATATCATCTAGTTTCTATCACTCAAATCACCACCTACCAGTCATCTTGTCATCTAGTTTTAGAACCTCCTATTGGTTTACCACATAGCAAGTAAAGGAAGATCTGATGTAATATTCAGCTTCTATACCTCAACAGTATCCTCACAACAAATTCCAAACAATGTTCTCCAAAGAGAATTCAAGGTCCCTCACAATTAGGGCCTGCCCAAAGTTCTAACTATTTGGAAAAGAAACAATTAAAGTTATATCTTCACTTCATATTATGCACCAAAATAAATTACAACTGGATGAAAGATTTTGTTATACATAAGAGTAGCAGATGTAGATAACACTTGTAAGCATCAAACCATAAAAGGCAGAAACTATCAATTGAAATATTAATGATATTCTTAAAACATCTATGAGTTTATAAATAAAATTAAAATGCAAACAAAAACCTGGAGAAAAATTAAGTATTTGTGGCAGACATGAATCAATATTCTTTGAGTAAGAAATAGACAAGCAGTCAAATTTTTAATTGGCTAAAGAAGATGTGAACAGGCAGTTAGTTCCCAAAAGAAGTATTTATGGTCAATGGAAATATAAAAATATTCAACTTCAGTGGTAATCTCAGAAATGCAAATTAAAAACAATGGTATGCAATTTTTGCCACATTACAAGGTCAGTAATAGAATACATGAATGGGAGTAAGGAAATAGGATCACTCATAGATTTCTGTCCCCACTTTGCTAGATGTTATGTAGCAAAATGTCTCAAAAGTCTTAAACACCTGCTTGTCTTTTGACCTAGAAATTCTACTTTTATTAACTTTTCCTAATTACAGCGGTATGCAAATTTAGCAATAATGATATTGAAGCAGTGTTTTAATCATTGGGAGGCAAGAATCTTGTCTTAAATTTAGTATCCTCCGTGTCTAGCACAGTGTCTGCCACATAAAGAGTGCTCACTGATAGACTCACCTAAATAATATCGCTGATTAACATTAGTCAAGACTGAGTTGTTCCAGAACACAGCTGTGGAAAGAAACTGAGCTCTAGACTTAATATTAGAGAGATGAGGAAGTCAAAGACCCTCAGGCCTTGGGGAATGTACATGAACATTTCCCATGAGCCGCTTGATCACTGGACCTACTTCAGTGTCTGGTTATATTAACAGAATTCACCACTAGCAAAAGTCTCAATAGCAAAGGTCAGTTTACCAAAGTAAAAAAAACAAAAAACAAAAACAAACTAACAAACAAACAAAATTGTTATTTTCAATATTTGGTTTTGACATCAATTACTTTAACAGTGATAGCAAATGCAAATCAGCAAATTAAAGTGGCGAATTTAAAGCCAATAGACTCCTAGTTTGCTCCCCTGCTAGACTCAAAGCAGCCTTGCCTGCAGAAAGTAGCCACCACAGAAACCCCAGAGTCTTCATAGCTGCACTCCAAGATGATGACAGGGAAGGAGTAGAGCCTTTTGATGAGTTACACCATGAGGATGACACTGGAAAGAACTGAAGACATCGTATTTACTGAACTGAAGACATCGTATTCCACTTCTGTGAGTCTTCATTCCTCTGTTCATCAGTTAGGACCCCACAGGAAATAAAAGGCTTGCTCAAAAGGGTTTAACTGGAGGAGTGGGGGAGGATGGAGAGAATTGAGAGAACTATTTACATGGGTATGGGTGGGGCTAAAGGGAACTAACATTCAAGCTCTAGCAACCACAGGGAGGTATTGCCACCCTTGATCTCAAGGAGCAGGGGTGAAAAAGGAGGTGTTAGCAGAGCGTGGTGAGAGCTAAAGCTGGGAAGAGGGGCCACCTGACAGGAGCTGCAGACACAAAGCGGCACTAAAGGACAAAACCACAGTTAGGCAAGGACAAAGCAAGAGGAATAAGTACTTCTACTGCTCTAGCTTCCTGGCCTCCAGGTCCGCACCGTTACCCAACATTGGCCAAATCCAGTTGGAAGTCCAAAAGCAAGAAAAACTGGGCAATGCAGTCCATAGAGATTGGCTTCTGGGGCAGAGGACAGGGCAGAAGACGGAGCTCAGAAGAATAAGAGAGAATAACTAGCAAAGCCCACTACCCAAAGTTGCTTGTACTGCTTTAATCCACAGAAACAAACAAATACCTTCCCTGCCTTAAGGTCCTCCCCTGGCATTGCTTTTCCCCAGCCTGCTTACCCTACTTTCCCCTTAGTGACCTGATTAACATATGCCAGACTTCCCTCTAGCCCCTAAACTCTGATGTGACTCTAACATCTGAGTTTATGGGTTTCAGGAAGGACCCCTGGGAAGTCAGCTGTCACCCTTCCCTGGGGTGCCTCAGAAGTCTGGCGTGCAGGCCTGATCTCAGGATTTTTAAGGTAAGATAAAATGAGAAGGCATTGAGCAGAAAGGAAATTCTGTTAGTAAAATCATCCATTTGAAAAGAAAAGATACAAATAACACCAAAAAGCCTGGTCCAAAGCAGGTATACCTGTCTGAGAATTAAAGATTTATTTTTCTTGGAGGTAGTGGCTGGTATTTAGCATTCCAATTACATTTTACACTTTCAAAAGGCTTTGCTTAGGTGTTCTCCTAGTATGGTAATGCACTAGAGATTTTGCTGAGTTTGAAGTCAGAACCATTCCTTTTCTAAAGGTAGACATGTAAGACTGTTGGATGTGCTTTGTAGCCTAAACATTGAGCTTAGAGAACCAATGCCCGGTTTATCCTTAGAAAAACTAACAGCTCTCCCTAAGTAAGCTGTAAAAACAGAAGCTGCATTTAGCCAGAGATTGCTGGCTGCCTGAAACTTCTGTGTACCAGCCTACTTCACCCAAATGCACCTCCCCCAATACCAACCCAAGGAAAAATAATAAGCTTGAAGATGTGTTTTTCCGTTGTCCAGTGATGGCAATATTTTGTTTTATCCACCTAGTTCTGATTACTAAGTCAAGCAGAAATCAAACACTTATCAGAGTCTTGTACACAGAACCTTCTTAGCCCGTCCTTAGTCTGAAATTTGTGGGTCATTGTTCATGTGAGCCCAGAGATTTACCCCAAAACATCCGTTCTCCCAAGCCTCCTCAGTATGAGGGATTAATCAAATCATGAATCTTCACCTCAGCAGATGGATCTATATCTGGTGAAAGAAACCCTTTTGTGGTTTGATCTTTTCACGTACAGTATTGTCTGTCTTAATGAAGCCTTGGCACTTCACTGAGCTTTCCTGTACATGCAAGGTGATATTCAGGAGCTTTACTATGTAAATGATCCACCATAAGCCCAGCATGCTTGCTTCATTTCAGATGGACTTAGACAGGAAGAAACTTTTTTCTTAAGGCAGGAGGAGTATATATTAAATAATTCTAAAATTCAGCAAGTAAAACTTCCTTGCAATATCATCTTGAGTTTTGAAGATTTTAGAAAATGTCTTAAGTAATATTTCTCCAAATGAGTCCTAAGTGGTTTCTTCTAACTCTATCCATGGGAAGGGGAGAAGGGGATCTGAGGAAGAAAGGAGAAAGTGTCTGGGTGAATCGGGGGTCCTCCTTTCTCATCTCAGTGCTCCCCAAGTTCAGGCGCTGAGGGCAGAATGGCCTTCTGGAAGCCCAGAAGCACTTCTCTCATCTTTCCAACAGGGATGTTTCCTGGATCCAGGCCCCAGGTCTTGCCTGAGGTCACCATAGCCATGGCAACAGAGCAGATCCACTAGTGTACCTGGGTCGAAGAGACCACCTTGGGAGTCCCAAGGAGACTCCCATGGGCTCCTGGAGCCGGCCCAACCTCCTCTCACCAAAAGGTGGGGGAAGGGCAATTTGTCTTGCTGCCTTGAGTGGGCTCTGTGCAGCCTAGGGGACCAGAGGCTCCAGACCTCTCATTTCTTCATGTCTTGAGCCTTTTCCCCCAGAAGGTCCTCAACATGTGCCTGATGCAGTCTGCATCCTGTTTGGGTGGCGGGTGGCGCTTTCCTTCTGCCATCACAGAGGGTGGCCCGCCGGTCGCTAGTCAGGGGGATTGGGAGTAGATTCTAGGCAGAGTCATGATGGATGCCAAGATGTGGGCCAGCTAGATGCCAAGAGTTCACTCACCGCAGAGAACTTCGTCTTCCTTGCCCACTGTAGCCAGGAGGAACAGTGATTTCCAGGGGGCCAGGCTGGTGGCCACCTGCAAAAGACCTGTAAAGGGGAGGGGCGAGGGCGCCTAGATTGCAGGTCCTCAGTATATGCCACTATGTGTTCCAGTATCCTGCAGTGCCCAGACTCCCAGAGTTCTACAAATGCTCTTTATTTTTGTTACCATTTAGTGCTCTTACTCT
Organism: Pteropus alecto; assembly: GCF_000325575.1. Classification (NCBI taxonomy): domain Eukaryota; kingdom Metazoa; phylum Chordata; class Mammalia; order Chiroptera; family Pteropodidae; genus Pteropus; species Pteropus alecto. Next base: position 3,726,695 of record NW_006436664.1, read on the forward strand.
ACATGTAACTGTTGTGAGATAAGTACTAATATACCCATTTTACAGCTGAGAAAATGAGACTCAGAGTACGGAGTGGAACCCAAATGAGATTCAATTCCAAATCCCATACTCTTAAACATAAACCCTATTGTCCTTGCCAACTGCAAGGCTGGAGCTTGTGTAATGAGAAAGACTAAATCTCAGACTCTCAGCCTCAGATCCTGCCCAGGGGAGTGTACCTAGCATTGTGCCACCTCCTAGCTAAGGAGGCTTTGCCTGGGCTTGGAGATTGGAAGACAGGCTCTGGTCTCTCTCCTGCTGCTTGCTGTCTTTGGAGATGCTAGGATGTGAAAAAGAGAAGTTTATCACGAAACATAGACCACAAAACTAAAGCACAAAGGAGGGACCTCTTCTTCGTGGTACTTGTTCTCCCAGAGTCTTCGGACTCATATAGAGAGACGCTTTGCAACTCCAGGAGCTGCATGAAACAGACCACAAAACTAAAGCACAAGGGAGGGACCTCTTCTTCGTGGTACCTGTTCTCCCAGAGTCTTCGGACCCATATAGAGAGACGCTTTGCAACTCCAGGAGCTGCAATATGGTTCCCTTCCCAGGTTCACACGGGTTCTAGTTCCCCCTGGGTGGGGTCATCATCAGACCTTGCTGCTACTCTAGCCACTCCAGGCTTTATTCTCATAATTGACAGCTGCTGGAGCCGGGCATCGAGTCCAAGCTCCTCATTTGGAAAAGAAGGAAACTGAGAACTCAAGGGTCTGCCCGGGTTCCCCAGCAAATTCGTAGTCCGTTGGACTTCCGCGGAGCTCCTGACACACCCCTCCCACCCTAACACCCTAACAGCATCTCCTCATATCTTCTCACCCTCTCCTCCTCCCTCTCCCATTTCTTGGGATGACGGCCTGGTTTATTCTCATTCCAGCACCTGCAGGAGTTTTAGAAGCTTCTGCCTCAGTGTAAACTGACCTTCAGCCCTAGCACTGTGCTTTATTTATTGAAATCACTTCTTTGGGTGGGGTGTGAGGGGAGGGTCACAAGAAGGTCAGGGGAGAGCGGCAATTCACAATGGAAGGTATTTGGCTGGAGGAGGCCATTGGGGTGAGGAGTGGGATCCACCAGCTGACTACATCATTGAAAGCATTTTAAAGAAAACTACACCAGATCTGCAAGAACCTTAAGTCTCCAAGGCAAGTCGAGCTCCACCCAAGTTCTAAGCCTCTCTCCTGGGTGACTACAGTTGGGGTAAAGGGTGGCCATGGAAAGAAAGCGTGGTCTGAAAGTAGGGAGTTTACAGCACAGATCCTGAGCCGGCCCAAACCGTGGCTGAGCCCCAAACTGCTCAGTGCCGGTGACGGGAAGGAGACCCCAGCAGACATCAAGGACACCAGATGAGGCTGGGGTATCGCGGTGCCAGGTAGCTTCCCAAATGATAGCAGCCCAAAAGAGGAGGCAGACCTGCTGCTTCTCTCAAGGACTCCCACGCATGCTTTCATGGCAAATAAAACTTCAGGTGGACAAGTTGATATGAGGGGTCTTCGGTTACTAGCTTGAAACACAAGGCAGGTTCGGAGAGGTTTAAGAAAATAATTACACTACACAGAGAAAGCATGTAATAAAATATTTTGTACCCTAAAGACAGGGAGGCAATTCAGGTAAATGCCTGATAATTTCAAGTGCGGGGCCACCGCCACAGCACGCGGAGAACCCGGCTCCCAGGAGTATTGTATCACTAACTCTCACTGCGCAAAACCCGGCCCCAGTCGCTGCCACCACTCCCGCCCCCAGCTTCGGGGTGGGAAGACAGCATGCCTCGCGCTGGAAGCTGGGGAGCAGAACCCCGGACTACCAGAGAGCTCTGCTTCAAGGCTTTTCCTTTCTCACTGCGTGGGCTCGGCTTCATTTGTTTGCCAATTTAAACATATTATTTAAACACCGACGTTTCCTTCACAGCACCAAGTGAAACATTTTATTTGATGCAAAGTTGATGGGGTTCTTTAACTTTTAATCCATATCTGCTATTGAAAGGCAGGGACGCTGCCTTTACACAGCGCTGTGGGTGGGGAGTGGGGGGAGGGGGGAAGTGGAATATTTGCCTTGAGCCACACCTTGACAGCCCTTAGATGGGCAAGAGGGCAGCTGATTGTGCCAAGTCCAGGAACTGGTGAGGTGGGGACATTTCCAATTTGATCATGTCACCTGAATGATTCTGGTTTGAATCAAGCATGGATACCAGGGGAAGAGTCATGCCCAGTTGTCTTGGAAGCCCAGGGATCTCACAGCTCTGAGACACCCCGCTTCACTCCCTTCTTCTTGAAGCATCTGTCCATCCACTCATTCATTTCACAAGCTCACCCAGCTGAGACATGTCCCTGAGGTACTCTCACTTGGAGACTTTGGAGAGGGTGGATAAGGTTTCTAGATTCCAGCATCCCTTCTCACCTAATGCCAGCCTGGCCAGTCTCTGGTTTGGGGCACTTAGTTCATTGATTGAGTCCACAAATCTTTATTGAAAGTCTACTGTGCTCCAGGCTCTGTTCTGGCAATGGGACCACTATGGTCCCCACTCTCAGTGGGGAAGAAAAAAATGAAAACGACACAAATGTAATTTGCTTTAGAGGAGTGATAAGAGCCTGGAAGGAATCTAGAGCAAGGTGTGGACCTAAAAAGGGAAGGGCTCAGTTGGTTGGGGAGGTCTGCCAAGTCCTCACCCAGACCCTGGGAGGCTTCACTGGACTTGCCACCACAGATCATGCCTAATGTTGGCAGCTGCATTTCTTACCTATCCTTTTATTGTCGGCAAGCAGGGCTGCAGCATTCAGAAAGTGGTCAGAGTTCCTGCAAATCTTGCTAGTATCACAGCAAAAAGCAACGCTGTCAAGGAAGCTCCTTCCTAGTTTTTTTGTTTGTTTGTTTAAAAGCAGACTCACCACAAAGTGAACTAGGAAGTGATTTTGTGGCCCACAGAACAAGAAAAATCAAACAACTTCAAACGAATGCATCATTTTTAAAACAAAACTTTCTTCTGATGTTAGCTCTGGAATAGCTGCTGGAAGTCCCAGAAGCAGCCACTCAACAGTGTCCTCCAATCGAATTTTAATTTTAAATAATGAATGTAACGTCCCTCTAGCCATGCCAATAAACTAGTCTTTTTGTCAGTCCAAAGCACAATTTTTAAATTACGGGAGAAATCAAGAAACCCACACAATGAAAAAAAGCCTGACTAGAATGCATTTTCACCTTTTTCCCCCTTGTAGGACAGGGTTTATATGATTATTGCAAAAGCTCTGTTAAATAGAACTATGTAAATTTGAGGATAATCACATTTGAATAGCCAAAGTTAAAACCACCGAGGCCGACTGAGGGGCCGTGGGAAAGCTCCGGGACTGTGTGTGGTGGTGGGTGGGGATGGGTAATGGGAGGAGTGGGTCAGGGACTGAGAAGTTAAGTACTCGTCGACCGTTCAGGAAGGATTTAGGTTTAAGCTGGCAACCTCGAAGCAAGAGATGACATTCGTTGAATTTTCTGGCGCCCTCGGTTTCCATCACAGCGCCCCATCAGTGCGAGCTTCTGCGTGGAGAGGTTCTGACCCACCCTCACCCATGGTTCCAGCCTCCCAGCTCTTGCACACCTGGAGCAGCAGATGGGGAAAATGCAGGGATCTCAAAGCGCCCCGCCTAGTCTGTGGCACACAGTAGGGCCTCAGCCACGCTAGTCCCATTTTGCTCTCAGACCTAAAATTTGTCAAGTTTTCTTTCCCCTGATTTCCAACTCTGTTTCTGAAGCGTGCATTTCCAGTCCATCCCCTAGGACCCCAGCCCCAGCAGTTTTCAAGAAGCCAGAGGAAAGTATGGGCACCGTTCAGCAGAGACAGGGCTCCAGGGGCGCTCAAGAGGGGAGACTAGCTGAGACCCGGCACTTCCTCGAGCTGGCGCTGACCACTGTGAATAAAACAGTTGGTAACGCAGGGAACACAGCTGCCTGGAGACGCGTGACTGCCACGAGGACCCAGGCCTGGGCAGAGACGCCATGGCCGCTACCCAGGCCTCGAGGGAGAGAGGTTCCGTTCTCCGCGGGGACCCATGGGACACTTACTCCTTCTTTCCGAGGCTAGAAATTGCTCAGGAGGGCGAGACGCCTTTCCAATCTTTCTCATTTGAATACATGAAAATTCAAGTTGATTTTGGCAAGGCAATGCTCGCTCACGGCCAGAGGGACGGTTTTGTCGCCCGCGGGTGAGGCTGGGTGGGGAGAAGCTCCGGCTCCGACATCCGGCTGCGAGCGAGCCAGGCCTGCGCCCTGGGCAGCTTAGAAATCCGGCGGCGGCTTCAGGCGCAGTATTGGTAGGGACAAACCCAACGGTAAAGAATTGGGATGAAAATGTTACATTTTTTCGGTAAAGTGAAAGCCCTACTTGTGTATATATGTTGATCCACGCACACTAACCCCGGCCAGGGGTGAGGCGGGGAACCTTAGACTTCTAGGTATGGAACCTCCGGACAGGACCGGTTAGGTGGCCCCAGGGCCCCTACCTACTGAGAGTCGGACGCGGGGGTCCTTCCCGTGTAGCTAGATAGCGGGGTGTCAGAAAGAGCCCACAAATGAGTCGTGAATTCATTTCTTAATTAATGATTTCATGATAGAAGTAAGGTCAGAGGAAGGAAAGTTTGAGGAAGGAAAAGGAAAAGGAAAGGAAAGGAAAGGAAAAAGAAGAGAGCAGTGAAGGTCTAGGAGTTCCATGCTTCTCCTTTCCCAGCCCCCGGCGCCTCAGACTGGTCGGGGCGGCGGTGGGCCCCGAAGGCCTGGGTCGCCGCGCCTCCCGCGGTTGTGGGCGGGAGACTGAAGGCAGGCGCTGGGGTCTGCCCTCTCGCGGCGCCGCCGGGGTCGGTTCTCCAGTCCAGCACACACCTCGGTTTGCGAAGGCCAGGCACACACAAGGGCAAACAGTTGCTTCCCAGGCCTTCCTCAGTCCTAAAATGACCCCGGATCCTGGTCCGGGTCGGTTTTGAACCATGTGAAAGACAACAGGTCTTAGTTTCAATGTGTGTGATTCTCCCCGGCAGGCGGAGAGTTTAAGCTTCTTAACTGGGTGACGGGTGGGGGCCTGGAGAGGAGCTCGGACCACACTGCCCTGAACGTGGCTAGGCCCACGGAGGCGGAGGCCTGACCACAGCCCCGTCGGGGGGAGGGTCGGCGGGAAAAGGGGACACTCTAGGGAAACCCGAGCAGGAAGTCCTCAGAAGGCTCCAAGGGACACTGCAGGGCTTCGCCGCCCAAGGTTTGTTTTTTTGCCTTCCCTGCTATCCAGCTAAACGGGAAGGACCCCGGCGCCGCCCCCAGGCAGCCGACTGGGCCCCAAGGCGCGAGCCCACAGCCTTTCCTTCGTCCTTCGCCGTCGTCGCCCTTTGCTTCTCCCTGCCCCGATGAAGATCGGCGGAAGGGTCTCCCAACCTGGTCATGCTGGGAAAAGGAAGCGGAGATAGCCAAGTTTGTCTGATGGACCGTGTGCCGCCTGCTCTCACAGCGGGACTGGGCAGGGAGCTGACCCCAAAGGCGTAGAAGGCACAGCTTCCGGGAAGGGCGGAGCCGCTTCCTCCGCCCTTCGCCATCGGCCACCGGGAGTACCCCCGCACTCCACTGTCTTGACCGCCCCAGCTTCTTCTGCCTGAGAAGCCTGCCTTCCCCGCTACCTGGGCCTCCACAAGCTCCCGCAAATCCGTCCTCGCCTAGGCGAATTTGGCCTGGGCCTCTCCAGGAGCTGCCACGTGGCTGCTCTCGTGGCTCCCCCGCCTCCCTGCCTCCTTGAGGCTGAAAACAGGTCTAGTTACCCGGAAAGCGCAGCAGCATGTTCTGCAAAGCGTAAAGAGAGGGCCTATTTGGAAGAAGAGTTTGGACATGAACAGGCTGCAGCAGCCAGGCAGGTCATCTGACTGCGTACTGGCCAGCAACCTGGGGGCAGCAGCTTTGTTTTATTTGTTTGCTTTTTATTTTCCAAATCAAGACGATTCGCTTTTAAAACTCGGGTAAATAGCTGGCTGGCAACTGAGTGCACTAGAACTTCAACTACATTTGTTAGGTGTCTTAAAATTACCACCACTGAGATGGAGATAGTCTGGGAGCTAACCGAGCTGCCACGTTTCCTTCTTCTTGGCCTCTGGCAGTCAGCTATGGACCACAATCTCCGGCTGAGAGAAGCGTGCGGGATTCCGGTCTTCCCTGGCTTGCTGGGGGCGCAGGTGGGAGGATTCAGCGTTCGCTCCCCACGACAGGAGGCGCTGTGATCGCGGGAATTTCTCGGTCCGCAGACCTGGGAACCCCCAAGCTGGATCAAGGCTCTAAAGCTGGCAGAATCACCTCCTCACCACTGGTCTTGGGTTTTGAAGACGCCCTGAAGAAACTTCACTTTAGCCATCCCGCTATGAACAGGGGGCTTTCTTTTTCTTAAATTGACTTTAAAAAAAAAAAAAAAAGTGAGGCCTAGTATGTTTGGGAAGTGAGCGAAAGAAGAAAAATATTTCATTTTTTAAATCGACTTCCTTTAAAGTGACACCGTTCTTTCCTCCCTTAAAGTGCCAGCTTTTTGTGCACCATAAAAGCTATTACTAAGTTACTACCCATAGAAAATACCCTAGTTATGTTCCAAGCTGTTGAAGAGCCAAAAGGGCGTTGGACTATCACCGCAGGAACAAGGAAACTCATTAGCTGAAAGTCCCCCTGATCAGGCTGAGGAAACTAAGCATTCGTGTACCTTACAAATAAAACTTAAGGTCCTGTTGCTGATGAGAACTTTGCACAAAAGAATTAGTTCCTGGCTGTCGCCCTGAGAAATATGTGCAGACCCTCACATCTGAAGATACATTTACACAAACTAATAGGACTGACTTTCAGTCACAGGGGCAGGCTGCAGTTGGGAAGGGTCCCTGCTCTGATTTCCAGGTGTATTTAATTTCACTCATTCTTTTCTTTACAATGTGACAGGCCACCTCTCCCCGCCCCCCTCCCCATATTTTGTGTGTGTGGGGGGGGAGGAATTGTAATCCAGTGCTTTTATCTTTTTTATTTCCTTAACTGCACATCTTCACCCTCTCCTGCTCCCCTGCTGATTTAGGAGATTTGTTTGGTTCAAGGATTTAACGCGATTCTGTTGCCAGATTTCAAGGAAGAAAGGTTTAAAAGAACAAAGCACAGGGGGGAAAGGTATCTGGAAGACAAGTTAAAACACATTTCTCAAAATGAGATTAATTACATTTTTAAAACTGCCAAACAAGAATATTTTTGCGGATTCTTAGTCATTTAAAAAAAATTTTGTTGTTACTTAAAAAAACCTAATGGTTCTACAGAGGGTACAATACACATGGTCACACACACACTCAGAAACACATGGTTACACTCAAAAACTCTCACACATATTCAGAAACGCATTCAGAAACTCGCACATGCACCATCGCTCAACCTATCACCAACTCAGTGCCTATCACCCAGTTACTGTAGTTGGTACTCCCTAGGACTTGTGAGCAATCCACTTCCCACGGCCTCAAAGGAGCCAAGGGACTACTTGGGGGGGAACTTCCGACGGATGTCCAAGACCGATTAGGAACTAAGTGAGCGCCTAGGGTACTAGCCTGGCCCCTCTGGGCCACAGATGGGACCAGTCACCTCCGCGGACCACCGCTGGCTTCCGCCTGGCACCTTACTAGCGGAGTAGTTGCATTCCCGCGCCCTCGCCCAGACTCTCCCAACTAACGCGCGTATTTAGGAAGATGTCTCCTCCCCCTGACCTTTCCCTATCAGAAACCAGACGGTCGCCTCCAACTCAGTCCCTGAGACTGCGGAAGGGGGGCAGGAGGAGGAGCTGGGCTGAAGGAGGACGGCCCGACTAGGGTCCGCCTGCCCTATCACATAGACATCTGTTCTGTTTCTGTTTCTTCCTCTTTATGATTGCTACAGATGAAAAGGTAGTAGAGCGGACCGAGGCGGAAAAAAAGTTATGTCATAAAGATATAAAACGGTGCTGTGACTCACCTGCTCTTAGCCGCAGGTACGGGTTTCGTGGCAGCGCCTCCACTCTGCTAGCCAAGAGCCCGGATCGGCCTAACGTCACTCAGCTTGGCTGACTCAGATGGCCGAGTTTCTAGTGACGGGTCGAAAGTGAGGCTTTTTCCTTTTTCAAGCCTGAAGTCCG
>NW_006436664.1:3734904-3735347 GCF_000325575.1 Pteropus alecto
AAGTCTGTATTCTCGTGTCTCCCAGGGTCGAACTTTAGGTTAGGAATCAAGAGGGTGGGGGCTAGAAGCGGGCAGAAGAGCAGGAGGGGTGCGGGACAGGGCCGCTGCCCAGGCTTCTAAAAGGCAGTAGGTCCCCTGGGGAGGGTCCCTGGAGTCATTTAGCCGGCACTGCCCCGCGAGCCTGGGCTCCAACGTCACTGCCCCAGCCCATCTCCGGCCGCGCGGTTCCCATCGAGAACCCTCGCTAGCCCGCTCGGCCCCGCCTATTTTTCTTTTTTCCTCTTCCAAAGGGGGTTACACCCCACCCCCACCCCATTTCCCTCTTCCTCCAGCCTCCAGGCTTAAACCAATTACGCTGCTTTGCAAACAAAGTGAGGGCCGGGCTTGGGGTGGGGGGGCTCAGCGGGAGGGGGCGCAGGGGGCGCGCGCGGCTGTGGCGCTGC
>NW_006436664.1:3735676-3738667 GCF_000325575.1 Pteropus alecto
CGCGGGCGCTCGGGTAACTGCAGCTGCTCGGCTCCCTGCCCCCCGCCCCGCACCGCGCGGCCGCCCGTCGCTTTGCACAGGGCTGGATGGTTGCATAGGGCTAGGTGGCTCCAGGATGTTAGGGACTGTGAAGATGGAAGGGCATGAGAGCAGCGACTGGAACAGCTACTACGCGGACACTCAGGAGGTGAGAGGCGGGCACCAGGTGGGACATTGGGAGCCTGTGCCGGGGGAGGCCGCACGAGGCGGACGCTGGGCAAGGTGGGCGGCCGACGGACTGGGGGCGCCTCCTCAGTGCCTCCGCTGCACGCCCACCCAGTGTGGCCCTGGCCGGGCCTTGACCGGGCCTGGGAGCGGATCCGCTGCCCCGCGGGGAAGGCCGATTCTCGGAGCTTGGAGCGGGCGAAAGGAGTTAAGGAGATTCTGGCCTTTGAAAGTACCCGCTCTAGGAAGCACTTGCCTCTTCCCTACGGAGAGCCGGAGCCGGGCCCGGGGTGCCGCGGGTTGGCGGACTGGCGGGCGATGGCACGAGTTGGAGGCTACTCTGAAAAAGCTAGAGTTTGCCTACAAGGGCGGCCTCTTCATCCTGCGGTTGAATTCACAGACGTCTTCTGAGGAAAGCGGGTGGTTGCTGTGTTGAGCGTCTTAATAATGAACCGATTCTGAAATTTTGTAAAACTTCTTCAAAAAGCCCTGTTTGGGGAGAAGTGTGCCCATTCTTCTCTAGAACCGCTGGGTGGCGCTGAGGCAAACTGACTTTTCCTCCAGCACTCGGGGCAGAGAACCTGTTTCTCTTCATTGTCCCCTTGGTGGCACGTTCATGTAGTTTATTTTGCAATGTGCACAAAGAGATTGCGAGGAAAATCGGATACAGGAAGGACTACTACCAAAAAAAGTATTTCTCTGGAAACAGCTGGTGATTACCCCCCTCCCAAAGTTTCCCTTTATTAAAAACCCTTACTGAAACTGCCTTGAACAATCTTAGAGAGAGGAAACGAAAAAAAAAAAGTAAAATATAGTTTAAGACATAGGCAGAAAATTATAGAATCAGGAAATATTTTCATGGTAATTAACTTAGATTTGTATACTTATATGTTGATAAACATACGAGTTTATTTGCATACCATAGAGTGTGTGCCTAGTTAAATCTGTTCACCTTTTGTTTTCAAATGAAGTCATATTTGCTGATGAAAATAAATTTAAGGATATCATTTTTATTAAATTATCAGAGAAGTAGCTTTCATATTTGTGGATTCTATATTTGTAATATATTTAGTACTTTCTAAAATTGCTATCGATAAGGATTTTCTCCTACTGGTGATTTTAAAAGGAAAACTCTTCCTCAGGTTTAATTCAGATGTAGTTATCTTGACCTGCTAGTCAATTAAGTCCTCTATTGAAAGAGCTTCCTTACAGGTTAAAGGTAAGAATTCGGAAGTAGATAATAAATAGACTTTGATTTTGGAATTTTAAAATATATGAAACTATTTTTATATAGTTTCAAAAGCGAGAGTTTGAAATAATCAGCAACATATCAGTAAATGAAAAAACAGATGCTTATTTTAACAAATTGTGTCACAGAATTTTCAAACGTTCGGGGGCTGGAAATAGGTAACAAAATTAGTGCAAGTTTTTGAATGGCTTGAAGAGGTGTACATGTAAAGTCATGTTAAAGTTAAATGTATGTAGTGCATTGATCTTATTGTACACCCCTCCCTGCCCCTTCTACCGTTGTAGATCTATTTTCAATTTTCCCCCAAATTTATCTAGTCTCTGAGTTTCTTTCTCTTTTAATATTACAGTTGCTACAAATAGTTGCAAAACACTACTTCTAAATATAATGAACAACTAAAAGACACCATTTGGCGAAAACTGCTAAGACAGTAAAGCCAGTTGTTGGGAAATGGATGTTCATATGGCCCTGGATGTTTTACTCTGTCAGGGAGAGTTTAATTAATAGCCACCGCACACATCTGAGTCTGCTACATGGTCAGCGGGCCTGGCAGGTTTCTGGGAGATGGGCACCGAGTTGATGCCCTGTTGCCAGGCCTCTGGGGCTGGGTAACCAAACCCACCCACCTTTAAGGTGGGGTGAATAAGCACAGGGTCAGAGTTTAATTCTATTTTCGGAGTTTTGACTCCTTTTTACCAAAAGGACACTTTGCCTAGGCGGGTCTGTGGTGGAGACTGGGATGCCACCTGGAGTGGATGGAGGAGGAGATGGAGGACCCCAGAAGCCAGCCCCTGAGCCTGGCGAGTAAGGCGATTACACATCTTCCTGGGGACATACTTTCTGTGAGCGCTTGTCTTTCATGCCTGCCATGCTAGGATTTTTTCCCCCTTGCTGTGGAAGACATCTCTGCTGTTTCTGGGAAGAGTACCTGACGGTTTGCTCTGGGTGGAGGGATCCTATGCTTTGCAGAAATGCTCTCCTCTTGTGTTGGGGTTCGCCCACCACTAACCCAGCCCTTCGGGGCCTCCTCACTTGCTGTCTCCGCTCCAGGCCTACTCCTCGGTCCAGGTCAGCAACATGAACTCGGGCCTGGGCTCCATGAATTCCATGAATACCTACATGACCATGAACACCATGACCACGAGCGGCAACATGACCCCAGCTTCATTCAACATGTCCTATGCCAACCCGGGCCTGGGTACTGGCCTGAGCCCCGGCACTGTGGCTGGCATGCCCGGCGGCTCCACGGGTGCCATGAATAGCATGACAGCAGCAGGGGTGACTGCCATGGGGACGACGCTGAGCCCGGGCGGCATGGGCACCATGGGCGCGCAGCCCACGGCCTCCATGAACGGCCTGGGCCCCTATGCCGCCGCCATGAACCCGTGCATGAGCCCCATGGCATATGCGCCGTCGAACCTGGGCCGCAGCCGGGCTGGGGGCGGTGGTGGCGACGCCAAGACTTTCAAGCGCAGCTACCCGCACGCCAAACCTCCCTACTCATACATCTCGCTCATCACCATGGCCATCCAGCAGGC
>NW_006436664.1:3738777-3746888 GCF_000325575.1 Pteropus alecto
CGCCACTCGCTCTCCTTCAACGACTGCTTCGTTAAAGTGGCGCGCTCCCCGGACAAGCCAGGCAAGGGCTCCTACTGGACGCTGCACCCGGACTCTGGCAACATGTTCGAGAATGGCTGTTACTTGCGCCGCCAGAAGCGCTTCAAGTGTGAGAAGCAACCAGGGGCCGGGGGAGGGAGCGGGAGCAGTGGTGGCCCCAAGGGCGGCTCTGAGAGCCGCAAGGACCCCTCAGCCGCAGCCAACCCCAGCGGCGACTCGCCCCTTCATCGGGGCGTGCACGGTAAGGCCGGCCAGCTAGAGGGCGCGCCGGCCCCTGGGCCCGCCGCCAGCCCCCAGACTGTGGACCACAGCGGGGCGACGGCGACAGGGGGCGCCTCGGAGTTGAAGACTCCAGCCTCCTCAACTGCACCCCCGATCAGCTCTGGGCCTGGGGCATTGGTATCTGTGCCCCCTTCCCACCCGGTGCATGGTCTGGCACCCCACGAGTCCCAGCTGCACCTGAAAGGGGACCCCCACTATTCCTTCAACCACCCCTTCTCCATCAACAACCTCATGTCCTCCTCGGAGCAGCAGCACAAGCTGGACTTCAAGGCATACGAGCAGGCGCTACAGTACTCGCCCTATGGCGCCGCATTGCCCTCCAGCCTGCCGCTGGGCAGCGCCTCAGTGGCCACCAGGAGCCCCATCGAGCCCTCAGCCCTGGAGCCGGCCTACTACCAAGGTGTGTATTCCAGACCTGTCCTAAACACTTCCTAGCTCTCTTAGACTAGGGGCTTGTTTGGCATGGCCATGCTGGTAGCAGGAGAGGGGGAAAAAAATCAACAGCAAGCAAAACCACACATACCAAGCCGTCAACAGCATAATAGAATCCCGACTATTTTTGTTTCCTTTTGTGTGTGTACAATCTTTCCCCCAGTGCAAAAGACTGTTACTTTATTGTTATTCAAAACGCCTTGTGTATATTATTAAGAAGAAAACCCACCCTAAACCAACAAAATTTTTTCCTGCAAAGTTTAATGATCCACAAGTGTATATATAAAATCCTCTACTTCCTTGTCCCTCTCCCGTTCGTTCCTCTTTCCTCTTCAGGCACAATCTAGTGTGTGCAAGGTTTATTTAAAAAAAGAAAGATGGTCAAGCTTGTAAAATATTTGTTTGTGCTTTTTTTCCCTCCTCATCTGACCACCCCCCACCCCTTCCCCACAAGTTTACAGGTCTATGGCAATACTCTTCACCATAAGAACTGAAAGGGTGAAGAAACAAGTAGACACTAGGGACTGTTGAAAGTATTGAAGGACAATGCTGTTTTTATGCAGCAAAACAAACAGATTAAAAACATCAGAGCCATTTGTTTTTCAATTTACATTTCTGATACATTCAGATAACATGTTTTAAAGTGAAATACATATATATTATGTGCCGACTTATTTATGCACATGCTCAGATATGTAGACATCCTCCATATATTTACATAACATATAGAGGTAATAGTTAGGTGGTATACATGCTATATTTTCAAAAGTTGCTGGACCAAGAAGTTACAAAGACACCCCCTCCTTGTCCTCTGCTCCCATACATAGCCCTGGGAATCATTTCCTCAGGAATTGCTCTCCTCAGTAACTCTGCTCCTTGCTTTGCAGAGTGCCATAGTCGTGTCATTCTGAGGTCACATAACATGTATAAAATTTGCTTCTGTGTATCTATACCATTTAAAGAATATTTTTCTCTAGGAAAAAAAAGGGAGAATATTACAATGTTGGAGGAGAGATGTTATAGGGAGCTGTATTTCAAAATTTGGTCCAAGATTCCAAAATTCAATTGATTGTGGTCATTTTAATTATTGCCATCGTGTGCTTGTTTCATTCAGTGTTAATGCACTTTTCACAGTTGGACATGGTGTTAGTATAGCCAGACGGGTTTCATTATTATTCCTTTTTGCTTTTTCAATGTTAATTTATTGCATGGTTTATTTTTTCTTTACAGCTGCAATTGCTTTAAATGATGGTTAAAATTACAAATTAAAATGTTAATTTTTATCAGTGTGATTGTAATTAAAATATTTTGATTTAAATAACAAAAATGATAAATTTTAAGCCGTGGAATATGTTCTTGATCATTTGCAGTTAAGGACTTTAAATAAATCAAATGTTAACAAAAAAGATTTTTGTTATTTTCCTTAATTAAATCCAAAATAGATATTCTGAATATGATTTTCAAAGTCTGGCACTGAATATAAATGAAAAGGAAAATAATCTAAAACACTTGTTTGTTTATGTTTATTATACGAACGTGTAGCTAGTAAAAAGTCATTAACAAAATTCAGTAAAAGTGGGTAGATAGATTGATTTAATATTCCAAGAACTGAGATTTTTAAGGTTCTTTATTCTCAGTGATGTTTACTTCAATTTTTGACATGGGCTTAAGCCTTCTGTATCCTTTGAGCCTTTCCACAATGAAATCAAATACTATTAATTTAACTACCTTTCCCTCTTCCTCAATGTATCATTTTCTTTTATCTGAGAAGCATTTGAGTGAGAATAAAATATCAGATGCAGCTGTTAAAATTAAGTTGTCTACAACAGAGAATCCTAAACCCTCTTTACATTAAAAGAGAAACAAAATTTAACCATCACAGTAGGTTGGGAGGGGGTCTAGGGAAGCCAGTTAATTCACTCCTGTAGGGGAAGATTTGTGCCATCAGGACAGTTCATGGTAGCTGCTATTTTATATTCTATGAAGATATTTTTAAAATATTGTTTCTAAAAATACCGTTCTAGAGAACTTAAAGCTGCTGATTTGTTTGCCTTCTAAGAAGCTTTTAAATGCAACTTCACACCCCTACAGTTGCTTGAGATCACAAAATCATTAATCTCCTTTGATAGTAGGCTCACTTTCCAGTCCACCTATTTCTTTGTAAGTCTTGTTCAGATTGACACCAACAATAACACCACCAGCCCAAGCAGAGGCTGGCCTGCCTGAGCCCTTGTGTATGAACTCCGTCTTCTCCAGGGCTTGAACTTGAACAGCTTTTACTTTGATCGCCCCACTCTACACCGAGGACAAGATAAAAAGAGCTGTGTGAGTCCCTTAATTATTGCGTAATTGCCTCCCCAGATGAGAGAAAGGGTGCCATGTAGCACTTGAGAAATATCCAGAAATCCCAAACCCCGGCTCTCACTTCAGCTAATGAAAGAAGAAGGAAATTACTGGTTTGAGTAATTTCAAAATCCGATTTAGAGGCCTGGGAAGGACGTTAAAAGTTTCAAAGAAAGGAAAAAGCTTTCAATCCCAACAACTTTTTAACATTTAGAAAAAGGGTAAACAAACATTGGTAAATTCGAATTCCAAATGTAATATAAGGCGTGAGCTTGGGCCTCGGAATTTTACCTGGCCACACTGACTTTAAAATCGTCTAACTTTCGTGCGTTCCACTCCGTGGTGTTCCCTTCCCTCTCTCTAACGTACTAGCAGTAACAATGCCTTGCCTTCACCCACCAGGCTTACGTCGGCCTTAGCTCTCGCTCTTACTTGGCATAGACTCTTTCTGGGCTTTCAGGGGCGAGGAGCCTCGGGTTTAGAACCCGAGGCCACTTTGGAGACCTGCCCGGAAAGCTAGAATGGTGGATCGCAGGGGACAGGTCTTGCCTCGTGGGCTTCTCCCGCGATTTTCTGCCAGCTCTGAGCGTTGGGATCTGAGCCCCGCGCGTTACGACGCGCACGGGTTGAGGCCAGGGCAGCCAGTTGCCGGGGAAGCGGGAGGCAGAGCAGGACCGCGAGCATCTCGAGGTGACAAGTGCAGTTAGTTCTTCATTGTTTGGGCATTTTCCCCTCCTAGCGAATAAATCTTCTGTTGAGCCCAAGACCTAAAAGTCAACAAAGAAGGCCAGGCGCCTCGTTACGGCTCCTGCGGCCCCAACGCCCGCGTCGCCGCGGCTGCTCCCGCTGCGTAATCCCTTCCTCGGAAACCTAGACACACAAACGCCGGAACGCCCGGGGCTGGAGCGCCTCGCCCCAGGGCCAGGAGGAAAACATCTGTGGTTTTGAGGGAGTGCTGGGACCCTCCTCCAGCGCACCGCCTTCTAGCTATCCGATTCAGACCCCTCCACCTTTTCGTCATGGAGTTTCTGTATTTCTTCACTTCAGATGCTCCTGCAGACCAGGGCCAGAAAGGGGATGCTGACCACTCAGGCGCGGTCCACGCGGCTGGCTTTATTTAGGAATTTCGCCCAAGGTGGGGGAGGGGTCTCTGGGGGAGATGGGAGGGAGCGAGCGAGAGAGAAGGAAAAACCTTGCAAAAGACCCAAGTGCAAAGCTCCCGAGGCCCTCTGCTGCACTGACGACTCCAACGAACAAACATTTTTAGAAAAAAAGAAAGATGTTTTGGGAGTGAGTATAGTGTCGAGGAGAACTTCAAATGTTACTTTCACCTTGTTACGGGCTTGAAACGTTTTTGTTTTTGTTTTTGTTTTAATTGATAAAAAGCGAAGACAATTAAACATGGGGAAGAGGAAAAGCTCACAAGTTCTATTCAGCAAAAACTACCCAACTTAGAAGTGTTCCCTAGTAGACGGCAGCTGAGTCTGTTCTGTATGATGGCTAATACAGTGTTTAAATCAAGGATAAAAATTAGTTTCCATTGTCCCCTTCGCGATCCCCTCATAGCAGAATAAACTGGTGAGAATTATTATGGGAGGAGAGATTAAACAAATAAAATCCTATTAACGTCCTTAAGTCCTATTTTCATTTTCTGAAGGCTAGATACCCGACTGATTTCACTGAAAGTATAAGAACATTACCTTTTCCAGGAATCTAACCGATTTGAATAAGCCATAGCAGTAAAGTATTCCTGGAGTGATAAAATTTGACCTTGTTGTTTTGGTACTTTAAAAAATTGATCTCAGTTACACGAAAATGCTTATTAAAATTCTTTGCAAAAAACTTCTACAATCAATACAAGTTCCTTTCAATGCAGACCAAAGAAGGAGACCTGTAACCTAAATTAATTAACCTTTCCTCAAGATCAATTGGTTTTCTGTTGATTTAGCAGTAATATTGTAGAACATTTAGCTATAATGTATTTTAATGTGATACTTCAATGTCAAGAGGAAAAACTCGTAAAGATAAAATTGCTTATTTATTAGATGTTTACTAAATTTGTAAAAATATTTTACTTTCAAAATTAAACTGTTTATTTGAATTGTAGTAAAATGTGTTTTGCAACTAAAAGAGATTAAGATAATGTCTAACTACTTCAAGAGAATTATGTGCTAAAAGGTGATTGTTTGTAGGCTATCTTGGGCTAAATATGTAAGTAAATTATGATGAAATTTAGAAATAAGATTTTTCCAAACAGTAAGAATTATTGGCATTAAAAAATCTCATGAGAGTAAGAATGTTAACAAAAATAAACAACTTGTAAAATCTTACAACTTTCCTATTTAGAAATTGAATCTATTCGAGAAGATAAAAGTTTTGCTTTTTTTTTTTTAGAGTAGCCATTTATGCGTTTTATTTTCTACTGATGATCCTATTTGGTGCATCCAAATAACACTTAGTAATACGTTACTTAAAACATTGTTTTATTTTTATTCCAGATAGTTAAGTTTGAGGCCATAATGTTTCCACTAGTTCTCTTTTTAGCTCCCTGTCTAGTTTGGTTCATTGAACTTTAGACAGCTCAGACTGCAGCCCTCACTTTTTCCCCCTCCAGCCTTCGTTCTAGCAAGCAATAGGGGGCTGGAAAAATACCTATGCTGGTCAATTTTAACTTGTAAAACACATGCATTTTCATACTGTAAATATTTTTTTTAAATTGACAAGGGGGAAATCCTCACTTGCTACCTTTTGTTTTGTATCTAACTTCCTCAATTCTCCAATTATGTCAGCTGCTACTATACAATGTAAAAGCAAAGCCCCGGATGAACCTGTGCTCTGCTCTGCAGCCCTGGAAAGTGAGGAGCATCCCTACAAATGCCACTTCATGATATGTTTGGGTTCTCTATGTCCTAGTCAACTTAGACTATAAAAGCAGAATATTATCCCTGAATATCTAGGAAGAAAAGGGCTTAAATAGAATAAGTGCTCGAGGACCTCAGAATCTAGGTAGGATGCTGGTCAAGTCACACGGAGATCAAGTTCAGAACCCAGCCAGTGCCAGGGATGCCCTGACTTAGAGTTCTAAGTGTGAGGTTGCTTTGGGTTGACTTTCTACTTCTCGACTAATCTTCAAGATAATACATAGGGGAATTTTTCTTTTTTAATTCCTGAAACCAACAAAAACAATCTGAAAATACTACCCGAAGCATTGCCAGGAAATAGGGAACAAAGCTTTCAACTAGAAACTTCAGTTTCTTTCTTCTTTCTTTCTTCTTCTTTTTTTTTTCCCCCTTGTCTAATTATATCCCAGGTGTCTGTCCCTCTCTGTCTCTCTCTCCTCTCACCTCGGAGTTGTTATTTTAAAACACAAACGATTTTAATGACAAGAATGTAAGGGGCTTTGTGGTGGTTCTTTTCGTGTATGTATTTACTTTTAAAGACCCATTATGAAAGAGGGAGAAAGGAGGCTCCCGCCTAGTGAAAATCCAGGAAAGCTGATTTTCTTTGCGCGGTTCAGGTGACGTTTGAGGTATTGGAACTCTCTCCTAGTTCTGGGACTCACGTGGGAGCCTTGTGCTTTACTCCCATGGCCCAGCTACAAACCCCTAATAAACAGCTACTCAATCCCGAGCGCTAACTCCCGCCGCGTTCTCCACCGCTTTTTCCTAGGTGGAGGCCAATTCACGAGCTCAAGCTGCAATGAGCCGTGTTGCAGCACAGGGCATCTTCCAGGTTCTCTTGCCTCTCTCACTCACACTGCCTTCTGTTGACACGCGCTTCCTTTGTGTTATGCCTTGCTAATGTATTAATGAGGCGAATAACCCGGGTCCCTTGCGGAGGGGTGGAGGGGGTTGGAGACAGGGAAAGGAGAGAAAGGAACAGATCCAAACAGCTAGAGTTGCTGACCCTTGCGCCAAAGGAGTTCATAGAGGCGGGCTGGGGCAGGGGTGGGAGGTAGGGGGTAGGATGCAAATCGAAGTAGGAAAAGTTCACGTTGAAGGCGCTGAAAGCAAACGTAAATGACTGTAACACGTTTTTAGAAAATATGATCTAATGCTAAGGTGCTGTCCTGGGTTTAGAACTGCGAGGCTGGACGCCGTGGACGGTGGAGAAACTGCTCCGCTGGCTGATCCGGTCGCGCGCCTTATGCTTAGTGTCCTCCTCCATTCTTCCGATGCTCTCCACTCCTTCCCGGGGCCCGGCTGCCTGATGGCCTTGAATCACAGGTGAACAATCCTAACTGCCTGTCGTACGGATGCCCCTCTCGGCGGTGTACACCTTCTCAGACTCATCTAGCTCTAGCTAAGCCAGCCACCTTAGATGCTGTGTCCCAGTGGTTGAAAATACACTTCCACCCGCCCTGGCCCGATGCGCTCAAAGAGAACTCTGTCTTCCCCACCCTCACCTCCAAAGGGCTGTCTGGCTTCCCAGTCCGAGGTCTTAACGGATTGGAAACCCTGCCCTACGCCACGAAGTGGGCACGAGGTACCGCGACCTGGGGAAGGAGACTTGGGGCCCCGGGAATGCTGCCACCGGGTGCGGGCCTTGTCTCTGGTCCCAGCCAAGCAGGTCCGCCACGTTTGCAGCCCCGCCCGCCAGACGATGCCCGAGCGTCCCAAGGCATATGCTGCCCGCGGGCTGCACGACCCGTCGTGGTGCTCCTTGCCGAGGCGGTTCTCAGCCCATCAAAAGCCCAGGCTTTCTTCAGCCGTATGGGCCGCGAGGTGAACAACAATGCCCGGGCCCCTTCACTTCAAAAGCGGCGATCAGGGGAAAGGCTCCCCCAGAGATTTTTTTTTTCTTCTCAGCTTTTCATTCCCTTTTTTTTTTTTTTAAAGGCATCGGCAACTCCAGGGCTCGGGCGAGCCTAATGCCCTTTGATGGGGATTGAATTCATTATCTCCAATAACACAATTGTGCTTGGCCAACGAAAAGAGCAAAGCAGGGCTCTATACTGCCCGAGGGGCCCGGCCGGGTGGAGTGGGCGGCGGGGCGGCGGAGGCGCGCTCCTAAGA
>NW_006436664.1:3747260-3762182 GCF_000325575.1 Pteropus alecto
CCCGCCGAGGCAGGGCGGGGGGCCGGGGGGGCGGGGCAGCTCTCTAGTTCGATTTATTTTTCCTGACTCCCTTTGCAACCATTCCCCGAGGGCGGCCCCGTGGGCTGGGTGTTTACTCTTTCCTCCGGGCCTCCAGCTGCGAAGCAGTCCCTGGACCCCAGGCGCGCGGGCTACAAAGGCCGCCCTGCGCCCCAGTGAACGCGAAGGGCTCGCAACATCCCCGTGGCACCGCCCAAACTCGGTGCCCAGGGCTCGGAGCCAGCTTTATTCGCACCCTCGCGCAGATAAACGGGTCTTTAAATCTCCCCTGCCCTGGGAGCCCCGTCTGCTTTCACGCCAGTAGTTCCCCCTCGCTTTCACGCCAGTCATCGGCTCTGATCGCAGAACGGCGCTCCAGGAACCTGGGCCTGGACAGCGGGGCGCCATGTCCCCCATCCGAGCGCGGGGTCCGTGCTCCCGGCGTGCTGTGCCGTCCCCCTCGTTTCCGGCCGGGTGGACACTGCCCGGGACTGCGACCTTCACGCGAGCGCCTCCTCCCGGGTTCCACTGCCTTCTTTTCCCTTTCAGCTACCTGCAGCCCCTGCTTCTCGGTTCTCCTGAGAGTACAGAGGTGAAACAGGGGCTAAAACCGGCACTATCACGTGCCTTGACCTCGTGTGTGTGTGTGTGTGTGTGTGTGTGTGTGTGTGTGAGAGAGAGAGAGAGAGAGAGAGAGAGAAATTCCCTAAGAATCATAATCGAAGATTTCTCTACAGCTTGGTGTCTAAAATATGAGTTTAAGTCATTTCATTATTGGGCATACTTCCTACATTACCCTATTTTCCTTCTCACCCATTACTGAAGAAAGTATATATTGCAGCATTATTTCAGTAAGATAAAGAAGAATACTAATAACAGAATTTGAAGTACTTTTTTTTTTTTTTTTGCAAAAACACTTATGGAATGCTCCAGATTAGTAACCGTGGATTAGGATTAGTCTTTCGTTCCTTAACAATTAGTCCTGACTATCTCAATCTTCAAGCTTCAGGGAATAAGAGCCAGCACAAGTATACTACAGGAGATTGTGTGTGTGTATGTGTGTGTGTGGGGGGGGGGTGTACACAATTAGATATGCTGACTTAGAGGAGCGTCTACAAGAACTTCAGGTCCACAAGACTGTCACTTCAAAGAGAGAAAACAATAAATTAAGTGATCTGCTGATTTGAGGTAAACCAAGGAAAATATTTCCGATTTATGACTTTTAGCTAGAGATTTTCTTATCAGGAGAAATAGGAAATTAGTTATTTAATTCCCTTCAGCCTTAAGTATATTTACAAATTTACAAAATTTATCAATTTAGTTTATGGAACTCTGACCACTTCCTTCTACTTTTACGCCTAGGCACTTGGGGAAGGAGGAGGAGAAAAAAATTCATATAGATGAGATTAAAGAGAAGACGTTAGTTCTTTCTCTTTTCCTTCCCCCCCCCTTTTTTGTCTTATAGAAGGACAGCACCCTGAATATAAATTACATTAAAGCATTATATTTATTTTTTTGAGGTCTTTATGTTTTTCATTGACATCGAGAAAGGATGTAAAACATTTACCTTGCAGATATTCTGAGTCTCTAATAAAGAACCCTATGGGCAATGCTATTCTTGCTTGAATTATTAAACTCCAAATACTTATTACAAGTTATCTAAGAACGAGTGACTTCTCTTCTTGACACTTTTTTTTTTTTAACTTATTAAAGAATAGATGGGCTTGAATCTTGGGGACCAGTACATTTACAGGGTTGTGTTAATTCAGCTATCTTTTATAACATCTCTTTTGTAACATTGAGTAGAGGTTTAAACTTTGTCTTCAGTTGTGACACACAATTGTACAACTGGTGGGCTGCTGTGCTCCTTTGGCTGTTCATTATCACTTATTTAGAAATACTAGAGAAAGGCATTTTATACAGGGTAAAGATGTCAGTGATGTGGATTTTAAAGATGAAGAATTTGAATAAGAGATTGTTTGCTTATTTATTTATTTGCGTCTACAGCACCTGGTCTTCCTGGGTGGTCTCCCATCCTACTACTAACCAGGCCTGGCCTTGCTTCCAAGATCAGACAGAATCCCGCCATGGTCAGGGTAGCATGGCCATAGACTTGAATAAGAGTTTAACACAATATGTATGACCGAAATAAGTTATATGTAGGTATAGCTACTTTGGAATTGATTTTTATGATGTTTTGAAGACTTTGGAGTAACCACATTCTGGCTCAGTGTAAAAACCATTCCATGAATAACAATATGTTCAAAACAACCACCAAAAAAAAGATTTAATTCTGACATATATCCAGCAGACCACAGAAGCAACAGGGCAGTCCTGTGGTTTATCACATAAACAATTTTTCTAGTGCCAGAGCACACATAAAGGATTATGTGACTTCTGATGAGCAGGGCTCCATAGGATGAATGAATTGCTAAACAAAAGATACCACAATTTTCATGTAGTTGTCTTTGGCCAAGAAACAAAATTAAGAGGGCGGAAGTGTAAAACATTTCAGTAGAAATGAGAATTCTGTGTTATTTAAAGTGCAACTCCTTGAACCTTGAGATTAACTGAATCATGGGACCATAGAACATGGTGATGGAAAATACTTAATTATAGTTTTTAGACTACTCACTTGCAAGATTACTCCCCTCAACGTTTTCCCAAGCCAGGTCCAGAATAGATTTAAATGTCAAGAATCGAAGGACTTTCACTTCTTGAGCTTATCAACATAATGGAAAAGCACTGTATTCATGGTGCAAAACCTTTTGTCAGTGGAATATTTTCTCTGATATTTATGTAAAACCTACTTACATTTTAAGTATGCCTCTTTGAGAATCCATTTTTATTAGGTCTCGAATCTGCTTCAGATACCGGAATACCTGTTCCTATATTTATTGAGCCGATCTATACACATTTACTTTCTTTCATTCCCACCTAAGATGGACCCAGATAAAGTGCCCTAGGTGGAAAAACACCTTTAACATGTACAGGCATTTGGCTTTATGTTTTTAATACTTTATGTTTTTAATAAAGTTAACCTCAATAATTTTATTATTGAAATTACAGCAGCGTTATAAAGAGGAGACTTGGTCCACTTGTGAAATGTCACCCAAATGCTAGGTCATGCAGCCTCATCACCTTTTAAATGTGACTATGGTAAGAAGTCAAAGGACTTTCTCTTTTTAAAATACGGTAAGTTCTTAAATCATAAGAACAGAATCTAGAAACCAACCTGGGGTTGGTTCCTTTAAAAGAAATACTGTTCCTCATACTAGAGAGAGTTTAGAGTATTTGTTAACTGTGTCTCACAGATTTACATGTAGCCTCTCAGGAATATATTATGTTGGAGTTTTATATAGTAAAGAGACCAAGGAAGTTCATTAAAAACATCTAAAGAAAAGTTAAACTTTTAAATTTCAATTCCAGAGATGCAGAGGCTGGGGCTTCAAAGCTGAATTGTGATTGGAAGTCTCAGACTCAAAACTGGACTCTGGGCCCTCAAGGACTCACCCCTTTCTTTGTAACGACCACTGGACCATGCAATACCCAGAGCAACACTCCAGACTACACCCGTTTCTGAAGTTACAACATCTCGACTGAGTCAGGCAATTAGAGGAAATTCTTAAGAATCTGATAAATAATTCACTTTGGAAGTATAATCATGGTAGGAACAGATTATGAGTTAAGTAGGGAGAACAAGTGAGAAATGATCTTTACTGCATTCCACTCACCTATCTCATCTTATAAAATAGAATAAGAATAAAAAATTGGAATTGGAATCAAAATGAAAGGTGATAAGGCCTCTGATGACTCAAAGAGTAACATTAAGAAGTTGTGTAATAATATTATGGTCTCTATAAATGCATTGAAAACAAAATTACCAGCAAAGATACCAGCTTCTAACAGGTTGGTGGTTAGATTCTGAGATGGGCAAGTTCTGCCCAATTCTTGTTTTATGTGGTATAACAAGTGAAAGTGTTGGGTTTTATTCAAATTTCTGAATGAGCACAATTTTAAATAAAGTGAAGTCTGCATTTTTTTCCAGGACATATTTTAAAGTCTTACATTCACTTAAATTTGTTACCAGATGATACTGTTTGTGGAATAAGCTGGGATTTTAATAATAAGTATAAATTACCTTTAGTAGAGTAAAACATGGCCCTTTTTATTTTAGCCTTATCTTCAGCAACAGAAGGGATGGTTTAGTAGCCAGTGTTCAATCTGAAAAGTAAAAAATGTACAACATAGATCTTTCTCGACTATACTCAACCCTTAAAAATGGATTTATTATTTTATCATGAGGAGTAATAAACAATGATTACCATGCTGTAACTTTTTTTTTTTTTTTAGTGTTTTTAACTCAGGGAATAAACTTGTTTTCAAGAGAAACAAGAAAATAGAGATTGTCTGGGAATTGTAGGGGATGAAAGGACGAGGGAGAAAGAGGGAGGGAGGGAGAAGTACCACAACAGAAATAGCAGCAAGTATTGGTTCTTATATAGACTCGCAGACTGAGGGAATGAGGGAATGGGAGATGGGATAGAGGCAAATTAATGGCTGGAGAGAGCTAGACAGAGTGTGCTGAGGAAGGGCCAGGCGTGAAAAGATTTGGTGTCGTCATAGCAACGCGCTCAGCCCTGCTCCCCCTGAAGCCCATTCAGCTCTGAGCTGCCGGAACACGTTTTTAATTAAAGCGTATAAAAGTTGTTTTGTAAGGACTTCTCCTCATCCGATAGATTTCAAAATGGTTAATCAGGCTTCATCTCCTTTTGATGCTCACGAGAGCATGGGCTACTCTGTGCACAGAAACTGCTGCTGCCGCTGCCTCTGAGTGAGTTATCTCAATCACACCTAATACCAAGAATGAGTGAGGCATCTAGTTATTTAGATACATATAAACAGAAAATTCAAGCGGATGGGGGGGGGGCGTTTTTATGACTGTAAATGTTAATGTTAATGTTAATTTTCTTTGCTCTAGAACTATGAAAATCATCCTTCTGGATGGTTATTGTCTCTGGTTGATATTCTATTACATTTGAAAATAGCAAGCTTTTTTTTTTTTCCTTTGGGAGACACAGTTCAAAAGACAAAATAAAAGTTTCAAATTATTTGTATCAAATAATATTTAATCCAGCATGAGCATCCCAAGAAAAGGGTTTGTTTATACCACTCACATAAAAAGATGGCAACCTATTCCTTTTTTTTAGAGAATAAAAGGGCTCTCACTCCTAAATCCTCCATAAATTCACAATATACGGCAACAGTTGCATTTTCTTCTTTAATAAGTGACTTAGTAGAAAACAGCATCTTTTGCTGATTCACTAAACAATCTGTTAGTGGATGACTCACATCTTCTCCAGGCTCTTTCGTCTCCCTTCCTCCTCAGCCTTGGCAGATGGTCTTGCTTCTAACTTCCCTGAAAAAGAAAAGAAAAAAAAGAGATGATTTCATTTGTCATCTAGTCCTTCATCTACCCTCATTCCAACTCAACGTTTCTATATTTGTACCAATACCTCCTCTGTTAGGTCTAGGAGGACAAACATAACCTCCTGTCCAGGACAAACATATCCACCCAAGTTCTTGATCCCAGACTCTTTTACTCTTCTGTTTTTCACTGCTTTACTAGCATCTTTACTGTTTCTATTTCCAATGGCTCCTTCTCTTCAGCTTTAAACACGTCATGGTAATCCCTTTTTTTGGAGCGGGGCGAGTGGGGACTCCTTAAATTGGTTTCGCAAAATCTTCTGTTTAAATTCCCTTGCTCTCCTTTTCACTGCCAAACTTTCAAATGAATGCTCTTCACCCATCTACAGTCTCCACTTCTCCACAGCCTTGCAATCTGATCTGCGGCCCCTTAAACTTCTTTCTTGACGATCATCAGTGATGCTTTGATTCTATCATGTTTTTACTCCATCCCCACCCCTCCGCCCCCGCATCTCAGTCTTAACAGTTCTAAGTATTCTTTGCAGTATTGAACACTCTCCCATCAAGGATCCCTTGACACCAGCCCATCCTCAATCTTTACTTCCTCTTGGCTGCTTCTCTGTCTCCATAACTGTCTGTTCTGTCTACTCTACCCTTCACTATAGGTCCCCAAGGCTAAGTCCATGGCCTAGAGAGATCAAAAACAGCCCTGCACATTTGGAAACTGGCTTGACACTTCCAGCTATGATGTTTATAAGATTTGGTCTGGCACTCACAGCTAGGCCTAGGAGTTCTCCTGTCAAACATAAACAATGTTACTGAACTCTAACATTAGACAGGGCCACTCTATAACACTCTATAACCGTGGAGAAGTGAGACAAAAAGAAGACCACTTTGTAATTTTGTCTAAGCACAGATAAAAACAAAGTCACTGCAAACCACAAAAATAGCAAATATTCCCCCATCCTAGCTGTTGTTTCTTTACAAATTATACCCTTAGCTGTGTTCTAGTCTTCCTTCTTAGATAAGATTTCTTAAGATGCCCAATTATAGAATTACCCCCACAGCATTCAGTTCAAAGTCCCAGTCTCTTGAACCCTCCCCCATATCACTTAACACAAGCCCAATCCTATAAGTCCTTTCTAATACCTTCTTACTGAAATGCCACACAGTTCCCTATGGTGTTTGGTCTCCCTTATTTGCAACAAGCAATTAGTTTAACTTGTTCATCTATAGGTATGTTCCTGATGGTCGTTCACTAGAAGACATCGATAGGCCCTTTGTTCTTTTGTTTCATGGCTTGAGCTATCATGCACCAAGCTAAAAGTCAATCCCTGTCCTCCAACAAAAATTCCCATCTTATCTGCTTAAAAGGTATTTCCGTGAATATGAAATACATTTAATTACAGCAATACATTTCTCTCTATAACAAGGCATGCCTCTTGACTTCCATATTTTTCTCATTCTCTTTATCACTCAGTCTTGAAAAGTCATAGTCATCATTGATTTATTTCTCCTATTGCCCATACATCTGTAATTAATTAATACACCCTACCAATAGCCCAGTTATCCCAACCTTTTCTTCCTTGACATTTGGAAGGTCACAATTTTAGTCCGTACTGTCTGTTATCTGTTGAAATAGCCTCAAGAATCTCATTGGCCAATTCTTACCTTTATACCATTTCTAGTCTAATATCACTGAACAAAACTTTCAATGAACACAAATAAGTGCTAACTTCTTGCGGCCAGAGTTTTCACAGAGGCTAAATTAGGAATTATATATGAATAAATCACACTGATTGCCCTCCTTATAAAAAATTCAATTGCCGCGCACATGGATTCGGGAAAGCAAAAATGCCCTAATCACTAAAGGATTGTGTTTCATGTGTTGGGATCTATTCTTAGAAATATAAAGTAAGGTGCATTTAAAAGATTCTAGATTAGATGGAAACTGGAGCATGCCTTGTGAAGCATGGTTTATACTGGGGATGTTTGGCCAAAGAATGAAAATTTCTTTTACGTTGGAGGATACTAGTTATTTCAAGCATGTGTTAGAGAAATTAGATTATTTATTGTGTAGAATTAGGGCCAGAAGGTAGAAATTTGAGAGGATTACAGATTACAGCTCAGTATAAAGACATTCATAACATGGTTATAGATAGAGTAGGCTACCTCAGGAAATAGTGAGCTTATCAACATTGAACATTCAAGTGCAGACTAGATGACCACTTAGGTAAACATTTCCCTCAAGTTCATGCTTTATTTAAACAGTCAATATCCATTTATCTTATCTCATAATTTGCCCTTTCTGGTGCTCTCATTCTTTCCTACAATGATTCCATCTGTGTCACTTTCCATTTACCTAATCAACTCCTTTTAGGACTTTTTTTAGTGAAGTCCTGTTTTGCAATACTTTCTCTTTCTCTCTGTCTCTCTCTGTCTCTGTCTCTTTTTTTTTTAGCGAAGTCCTGTTTTGCGATACTTTCTCTCTCTTTCTCTCTGTCTGTCTCTGTCTCTGTCTCTCTCTCTCTCTCTCTGTCTCTCTCTCTCTCTCTCTCCCCTGGGCATTTAATTCTAGGTTTTGGATTTTTTTTTTTTTTACTTTCAGCATTTAAAGATGCTATTTCATTTTATATTGATTTCTGTTTCTCTGAGTTTTATTGTTACTATTTTGAAATTAATATCTTTTTATTTTTTTCTTTTCTTTTTCTTAAGTTTCTACTGATAATTCCAATATCTAGGTTATCTTTGGGTCTGTTTCTATTGACTATTTTATCTTTTCATGTGGGTTATTTTTCTTACTCTTTAATGTGTTTTTAAAAAATTCAATGCCAGATAGTGTGTATAAAAGAACAGTAGAAACTGAGGTTCAAGTCCAAAATTCGCTCTCTTACTCATATTTTATGGTTTGGCTTATATTTGAGATCATGTTATGGTATTATTTAATTTATTTTTCTGTAAATTTTGGTTGATTAGTCAATAAAGATTATTAGGTTATATACTGTAATTCTAGAAGAGTTGAATATCTTGGTGCTATTTAATCTAGTATGTTTGTTTTACCTAAAGGGCAGAAAACCACAGATTAACATCATCATGAAGAACAAACCTGCACATTTAAAATACAGATCAGTATACTGGATTTGTATTGGAATTTACACTGTTTTAGTTAGATAATGTCCTTAACAGAGGCATCTCATAGAAAGACAAGTCGGACAAATGCATATTTGATTCAAATTAATATAGTAGTTGAACAATATGTAGAAAATAAGTACAGTAATACATGAATCAAGGTCAATCAAAAACCTTCCTTGAAAATGGATTTTAAGCTGGGTTCTAGATAGCTGGAGTTATAGTAAACTGTGCTGGTTGAAGTGAAGAGGTAGAATGTTCTAGAGGTGAGGGACATTTTAAGCTAAAGATTGTTGGCAAATAATTAGAAGATTAGGGAATAAATGGAACTACTTTAGTATTAAACAGTTTTATAATGTCTAAAGAAAGAGGAAAGATTTAAAAAGAAATATAATCTGAATTTATATTCAAAGCTAAGTCATGTAAGATGGGTTGAATGAAGAAAGTGACTAGAGTTGAGTGACCCTTTTAAGACGGATGTTGCAGTATGGTCACCAGCTAAGTGAGGTAGTAACGGAGGTAAAATGGAAGGATTTGTTTAATACTATAACTTGTGGAATCTTTTAGTGAAATGAATGGAGCTGAAGACAGGGAAGAGTTTAAGAGAATAAATACATTTTTAAATGCCATTTTAAGACAGTTAAGTTGAGGAAGTGACAAATCATATTCTTGTAGATGATGTTAGGAGGGAACTTCTGGCAGGGAAGATAAAAGATTTGGGTGCTATCTTTATCTCATTGAATTTCAGGAGATGAATCTCCATTTGCAATTAATTTATTCATTAATGTAAACAACACATTTGTTGAACAATTACTGTGTGTGTATGAAGTTTTATAATACTTATAGAGCTATTTTAGATAATTCTTGATCTCAGAGAATTTATAGTCTGCTAGGAGTGATGAAACAGTTATTTAACCATGGGGAAAAAATAGAAAATGGCAATTTCGGTTCCTGGCTCATAGTAGGTGTTCAATAAAAGTTTGTTGAATGAATTAGAATAAATGAATAAACGAAAGGTACAGAGAAGCACATATGAATACTAAGAGTTGACAAAAAAAAAGTTACATATGGGAAGATCAAAAAAGGCTTTTATAGGGAATAAAGTTACTAAGAAAGACTGTAAATGTCAGATAGTTTTAGGTATGACATTTCAGGGAGGGGGCAATTCCAAGTAAAGGTAAGAGTGTCAGGAAGTGGAAGCCAGGACGTTCATGGTACATAGAGGGAAAGATGAAGCTGAAGCATGATAGAGGAGGCTAAGAAAAATAAAGCCAAGAAAGTAGACTGGAACAAAAGTCTAGAGAGCCCTGAATGCTCTAAGGTATTCGGAGTTTATTCAGTAGGTAATATTTAGCATTAGAAAGATAAGGTATTGCTAATAAGATATTTGAATCACTTGAGGATATGTGGCTAGAGGTATAATAATTATGAGAAAGATGGAAGAGAGGAAGGAAAGAGAAAGTTTCATAGGCGTATACTTGGCAACTGAGACTTGAAGCTCCAGAATGGAAAGGAAGAATAGAAGAATTCAGGATCAAAGACATTTATTCTGCAAAAATGTAGGTATAACCCTCCTTCAAATGCTGAGGCTCTTGCTGGAAGGATTCACGTCATTGAGCTCGTAGAAGTGAAATGCAATTCATTCATTAACGGTTTAGAAAAAAATCTATTACTATCATTAGACTCAATTGTGCTATGCAATGTGATATTCCTTATTAAGTCTTTTCAGAGGTAGCAAATAAGAAGAGTTAGAAGACAATTTTCCAGGAAAGGTAGTCTATATTCACTATCTCTACTTCTACATTTTTCATTCACTTGTTAATTCACTACAATCTGGATTTTGCCTCTCATTGCAGTAGAAACTGTTCTCATTAAAGTCACCATGGACTCCTTAATTGCTGATCCTAATGGCACTTAGCTCAAATACCATACCCTCTGGGAAGCCTTCTTTAATCTCAAAGAAAGGGCAAGATGCCCTTTCACCTGTTCTGCCAAAGCATTCTTGAGACTTCCTCTATTATAGAACCTATCATACCGTATCGTAATTATTTACAGTTCTGTCATTCCTTCTGGACTATGATTATCATGAGGGTAGAAACAGTCATATTCAATTTTGTATCCCAGCACCTGGTATGGTGTTGTCTGACTTATTGACAATTACAAACAATAAAACCTCCTCTATTATCTCTTTCAATTCTCTCATCTAAATATACTTTTAGTAAAATACTGAAGACTTCCAAATATAATCAGATTAGAAATATTTCCTCCGAGAACATTACTTTCACCTTTACTTATACTGTAAATTATTATGTCATTAAGTGACTAATACGTTAATATGGCTTAGATGTTTTACAACTGAGCCCTTTGTCCCCTAACCCTCACACATCGCCACAGTCTGCTATCCACACTTCTTGTGACTTTACTGTATTGTTATTTCATTGGATAAGGACTATTTGATTTAACTAAATATTTTTAAGTGTCTACTATGCTCAGTATATTCTAGTTAGTGTTGAAGACTCAAATATAAATAAAAATTAAGAAAAATAAATACCTTCCACAAAATTATTACATAATTTGCGTTTTCTAATATCATCTAACAGTTTCATATAGTAATATAGCTCCTGGTCAATAAAGATGCTCAGTATTTTATTATTCTAATTGTTTTACCACATCTTACATCTTTAAAATTTAATACATGAAGACCGCTATTATCTACATTTTTATAAACACACACATTTAACCTCTTGTATCTAATTTTGCAAATACTTTGGGATTTAACAAAATTAATACATGCGATAGTTTGGAATTATCTTTCGTTCTTTCTCTCCCTTTTGCTCCTTTATTTCAGTTTTTGCGAAATGTTTCTTCCTATCATCTATAAAGTTCACGCTTTTCATTCTTTTCTTTGATTCTGGTTAATATCTGACTTTTCAATTTTATACTTAACTTTTACTTTTCCCATTACCTTGTTCATCTATTAATTTGACCATTTTACTCCTGTGAAAGATCTTCTTACGGCTATCTTACGGTAGGACCATGAAGGAATGATATAACTACATAGGCATCTACGTATGTCATGAAGATGGTCACCCAAAATCATCCTTGGAAAAATTTGGGGGCAGCATTTAATAAGGGAAGCAATATAGGGCTGTTTTCTTTTAAGAAAGTTTGTATCAAATTAGTATCTAATTCAGAGCAAAGTCCAAGAGAACCAAGAAATTGAGTTTGAGAGGTAAATTAAAGGATTCAACTCATTACTGCTCCATGTGAATTTATAATTTCCATGAAAACACAATACATATTATGAATTTAAATAATGACAGTATATAATCAAGTGTTAACAAGTGATAGAGACTAAACTTCAATGATTTTCATATGAAGATGATTGGTTTGGGTGGAACCGATAAATGTGGGCGAGGTTGATATTACTTGTGATAAATGTCCTAATGTCCTAAATGTATTATGTATACATTCCATAGTTCTAAAAAACACATTTATCAAACTAACTTCAACATTATAGTTTAAATAAAATCTATATGTGATAATGAAATATATGACCAAAGGAATATATTCATATTTTGCTATAATTTTCTTTTTGCTAAGAATTTTTCAATTTAATAATGCTGAAAATAGTTATTTTGAGTAGAGGAATTGAGTACATGTCTATTCAGAAATCATATTCATATATCTTTTAAAAAATAAATGAATATCTAAGCTTATATTCAAATTTAGTTCGTGATTTTTTTTCTTAATGTAAGAAAAGTCAATGAAGAAAAACCCTTTCAATAATTACAAGTTAGTTGTTAGCTGCTATTAAAGAAACTTTAAGCAGTCATATAAGCAGTACTTTTTAAAATGTCAACTTAAAAATTGTTTTCGGACATACTTTCCTTGATGCTTATAAACGACTGGTCTATTATGATGGGGTAGCGGCAATGGAGGTTTTGCTTTTGCTTTTAAAATGAGTTTGTTGGTGCATTTATGGATTTATATACATTAAAAACATTTAAAGACTGCAACAGAGGGAAGAAAAACAGAGGTTGAAAATTAGTCTTTCAAATATACCTCATCTTTATTCCTAACGTAAACTTTTCTTTCTTCTAATTATTTTTTATTTCTAATAAAGGATAAACTATGCATATCTGACAATGTTTGCTAGTAAGAGAATCTTAGAGAAGATTTTCAAGAAAAACAATTTTAGGTAATAAAACATTCTTTGCAATGTACCATTTGTTAAAACAACAAAATGAACAATAAGACAGACATATCAGTATAAACTTTCTATCCATTTATTCGATTTTAAAGATATCAGAATTAATATATTACATAAAACTATTTTTAAAAGCAAAGCATAATTGTTTGCCACGATTATTTTAATATATTTTATTTCCAAGATAATTTAGACTTAGGAAAGCAAGGTGTGGAATGGGAAGAGTTAAAAAACACGAAGCAACAGTAACCCCATTTAGATAAGGGGATAGATGGGTGGAGCAAGGGAACAATGCACTAAAGTGCTTTTCTTTCACAGATCTTGGTTCAAATTAAGGTTAAATTCCACAGGAGGATGTGTTTTCCCCATATGGAGTCTTAAAGGACATGCCTTTGTTTCCAGCTTCCCAGAGAAGATATATGTTAACACAAACAAAGCATTTCATAATAAATTTAACTTTTATAGAGTGACTAATGCCCTGTGGAGATAAGGTAGACTCTTACTCACCTGTGTTTAATCCAGGCTGAAGAAATTATGCCAAGGGCACACTGACAAAACTTTATTTCTTTGGAGAGGATGGCAGTAACTTGGTAAGGAGAAGAAAAGGTCTTCGTTTTAAAAGTCCCATTGGAATGACTCTCCCTTCTTCACTGTGAACACATTTTAGCATTTATGTACTTTGGAAGGACAAAGAGGTGAGGTAAGCCTGCCAAAATTTGAACCTGTGTTTCTGGGAACCTGTTAGTAGGTCAACTGTTACGAATGTATGAGAAACTACAAAGAAGCGATGGATACTAGAAATTTGGGAGTTGGACTACCAATAGCTTTAGCAAAGCCTGCACGCTGTTTCTTCTTCTAGATCTCAACCAAGGTGACATGATGCCACAGAGGATCACTATTATCAATCAAATCCAGCGTGGGGGGATAGTAGGGGTTGGAGGTGGAACAGCATAGAAAGAGATCTTTTCTGCTAGAAATATTTAGTCTTACAGTTAACAGATAGAAAAATATACTTTTAAAATTTTCTTAGAGTCTTGTTAACAGTAATTTGTTAATCTATCTCTTCCTTTTAAGAAAGATAAATTATTTATGTAAATAGTACTTCCCTCTTTCCATTTCTTTTATCTTAATATTATTCTTTATAAACTACAGGCCTAATTCTTAAGTTCTTATTCTTGCAAAATGTCTCTGAATTGGCGGCTAGGTAATTCACTCCTTGAACATACACAACTCTTTTGCATGGGCAAATCTCATTGATTTCAACTGAAGATGTAAAAATTAGCTCTGTGGCATGTGAAGGAATTCCTTTTTGAGAAAGGGAAACAAAAACCTGTTTGTGTCAATCACATATCTGACTATACAGATATATAGTTTAATTTATTTTTTATATTAATGAATCGCTCCTTGAAGAAAGGAAGGAAATAAGAAATCTATTTGAAATTCAAATTTAATAGAATAGTATTCTCCCCTCCTCCACTCACTGACAAGGAGACAATGACATAGAAGGAATTTGATTTTAAGTTTATGAGAATTTTTGAAATATCTCTTTAGTGTATCAATCTGTAGGTCACTAATATTGATTCTAGACAAAGTTAAGTATCATCATTTATTTCAAGCTACTCGTTTCTTTATAGTTCCAATTTCCTTCTTATGTTCTGCATTAAATTAAAAAAAAAAAAACACCAAAAAACAAAAAACAAAAAAACCTGTCCATTTATCTTTACATGTCAGTGACTAACAGAAGAAAACTTTTCTGACCCTAGACGGCTAGATAAGAATAATGAGATTTCTCTTCTCGGGCCATATAATATCAAATCCAAGATTCAGAAATTATTATCTATTCAGAAAGGAACACCACAAGGGGGCAGGTGAATCCAAGCAAGGTCCTAAGTGAGAGGGTCTCAGCATTGGGAATTCTGGTCCAAGGAGGGGAAAGATGAAATGAAAATTAGAAACAACTCTAAAGATAATATTTCTTCATGAACATGAGCATTAGACTTGGATCATCCAAATGAAATTTTATTTAGATTATATCCAAAGACATTAAATACAATATACCAAGAAATAGATGAAAGAAACCAAACCAATGTAGTCCCACATTGGAAGTGTTTACTATATTTACAAAGGCCAATAGTATC
>NW_006436664.1:3762299-3783868 GCF_000325575.1 Pteropus alecto
AAGAATCCAAAATTTACTACAGTGCAATTAGGGTATGCTCTGAAAATAAATTACAACCGGATAGGCAAAGTCGCAAATAATTAAAAAGATATATGAGAAGATACCTTTGCTTCATAACCAACAATTTCATAACAGAAGCATAAACTTTGAACAATAGAGTTATAACAGATCCCCCCCACCCCGCCCTCAGACACACACACAAAAATCGAGAAATTAAATTCAGGCATTTCAGGAAAGATGAAAGCTGCTGCTTAAAAAGGTTATTTAAAGAGTCTGCTGTGATTTTCACTAGAAATTAAACCTAGCCTATCAATAAGAGGCAAAACTTGATATTTAAAAATTAGTTCTCCTAAACGAGTATTTTAAAATAGACCCCAGACATCCCCTGTGAACATGTCAGTGACAATATCTTCCTTGGCCAACATGCACCCACCTTTTATGCGAAGCAGACAGGATTCTATTTGGTAAAGCTGGGAATTATCACCGGCCTTCCTTTTATACCTCGCTAAGGAAACATTTAATTATTTGATGTGGGTAGATAGTTTATTATTTTTCTTTTATTGATTAATAAAATAAAATCCATAGACTATTATAGCATAATACAGTATAATATAGTATATTTAGTATAAAATAGTACAATAAAATAGTGTAATATATAATATAGTATAATAAACTATACAAGTTTTGCCTCTTACTGGTAGTTTTTATTTCGTTTCTAATAATAATTTAAAATAAGCTTTTAAGTAGCTTCTCTTATTTATGATAAAATTAACTTCTTATTTAGGCCCCTATGAAAAATTTTGTATAGTAACAATACAGGAGTCACTTCTTTTATTATAAACTATTGTTTAATGAGGTCATCTCCTAATAGACTTTAGAGCGAGTTAGGTTTTAGAACTTGTGGCACTAAATTGCGTAATCTTTCCGTCGTACCACGACATACTTTGGTTTCATGGTACCTTAAAACTTAACACTAGCCAAACTATTAAGCCTATTTTTAAAGCAAACCTCTGGAATCAAATGTAAATGCCCACTCTTATGTCATCTTAACAAAGTCTATTTTTTTCAAATTCACTCATTCTTCTGTGTGTGTGTATATCTTCATATACACACATATACATAATATACATCATACACATAAACTCGTACATATGTATACACACATACATACATACATACATACATACATGATGCAATCCATCACTGATATTTGAGGTTATTCTTTCTCTTCTTTTCAGTATGTAAATTCTCTTTCTCTTCTTTGTCTTTCTTTATCCCAAGTATTTGCGGGGCCCTCAGAAGTTTTCCTACCTAAAGGATATGGAGGCAGCTTCTGTGATGCTTAAAATGATAATGCTTTGATTTTTCAATGTGAAAAGTCGGATGGCTTTTAAAAGCTGACTAGTCCATGGCTATTTGCACATAGTAGACATTCAATAAATATTTGTTGATTTGATTTATTCTAGGGTAAAGAACTGGGTAACAACTCTTTTTTTCTTCACTGATGTGCTATGATTGAGCCTGTGTACAAATGCATTTATGGGTAAATATTAATAGTCATGGTCATTGAAGGTGTTTTAGAGGAAAAAAATCTAGATCTGCAGGCTGCCAGGAATAGTAATGATTGAGAGTATGTTTAATAAAATACTCTAAGTAGTTATAAAATAATAGATGACAGACACCATAAAATAGGGTCAAACAAGAGCATTCTAATAAATTATTTGGAAACAAAGTGGCTACTCCATAGTTTTTTAACCAATCACATATCGAGGGCCTAAAATTTTGATTCAATATACTGAGGTAAGGGGCTTTTACATTTAAAAAATACAGGGATAATATTTTGGTTATAAATTTTAGTAAGCATATATAAGCCACATAATATTTCTTTTGGTATATTTTCCCATGTGTTAGTTACAAAAGTGTTCATGTATGTTTTATTGAGAATTGAGAGGCCTTGAACATGGTAAATGAGAATTTCTCCCAAATTTCAAGTAATGTGTAACTTTTAAGGAGTTAAACTCTGAACTCCTATCATTTAAGAGAACATAGATTTATTTCCTTTTCTGGTCACTAACAGTAAAACCTGTTTCCGAGCTTAAAACAAGTTAAGTTTGGGCTCAAGGCAAATTTACAACAGCGAGGTTTATGATAAAATCTGTCAAAACATTAACCACGATGGCACAAATTTCAGCTCTTAACAGAAACAGATAGGGAAGCAGATAGAAATAGGTACACATATATACTTCTAGCTCTGAAAAGTCTGCTTATGTCGCATTATGAAAGTTATTCTTTTGTTCTCATTTTACCTAAATGTGAAAGTTCTATAAGGTGACTATAGAGTTTTAATTAACTGGTTTCAAAAGGATGGGAGATCCTAGGATTAAAGATACAATTCTAAGTAAAAAATTACTAGCTAAGAAAACTTCAGATGTTCAAGACAAAAGCTAAGACTCTGTAGCATTTTCATTTCCTGTCTGATGAATTTCAAGAACAATTAGGTCAACATAGGTAGTGTCTTAACCGTTTTGATACTTTAAGACAAAGGTGATTCATTTGGCCATCTGCCAACATTTAGGTGCTATTCATTAAGATGATATTAATTTAAGCAATGTTGGTATTTTTAGTTTCCTGTTGCTCATTGAGTAAAGAAGCTGTATTTTCTAGAAAATTACAAACACAATACTGTTATCAAAAGTAAATCACTCTGCTGGCAATAAATTATAAACTAAATAGTTAGGAGATACATGCTAGAAACAATTTCAGAGAAGGACATACTATCCTGAAAAATGTAATTTGATTAGACACAGCCAGGACAGATTTATAAGAAAAAACTATTATTTAAGGAACTTAAGGGTTTTTTTTGTGTGTGTGTGAATGTCATGGTCATAAGTAAAATGATGTGCATATTCTATGCTTGAGTGTTTCAAAAGCCTTTGCTACATCTGACCTATTTATTGAAGAATGGTATGCATTTTTTAAGCTTTATGATCTTCAATAAGTTACGTGATAAAAATTGGTGGAAACTAAAGTGGAGATGAGATAAAATTAGTAACTAGATATTAATTTATGAACTCGTAGCTTGGTGGGTAATGTTTATGCACAAATTATTTTTTTATCTCAAGTATTCTAAAATATGGTTCAGGTATTGAAAGAATAATATATAACCAGAAAGTAAAATCTCAAGAACATTTATTAAGATAATCAAAATTCAGAAAACGCTACTTTTAGGAAAAGAAGAATCACTAAATTTGAAATTATGATTTAAAGTACATTGCAGCAATATCAGAAGGCATCTAAACACACCACATTGGTTTATATGTTGCTTGTCTTTTCTGAATTTTGCTTTCTCTTATCTTTTTGTCTGAGTTCTGACACAGTCCCAGAAAGCAATTTAGTTATTCTTTGTTCCATAATGATTTTTTTTTTTTTTTTTTTAGGCGAGGCAACCCTTGGTTGACCTCACAGATTGCAAGGACCTCGTCAGTTTACAATCCCTTATATATATATATTTTTACGCCTACAGCACCTGATCTTCCTAGATGGTCTCCCATCCAAGTACTAACCAGGCTCAACCCTGCTTTGCTTCCGAGATCAGACGGGTTCGGGCTTGTTCAGGGTAGCATGGCTGTAGAATGTCCCATAAAGATTTAAATGGCCTATTTTGTGATCTGGAAATTTTGTATAAACTTTCCAAGACAACGAACGGAACCACGTCTTCATTTTATCGTAGAGTGAAATCTCAAAATTTAAACTGTATGGGACCAAAATTTAACAGCTACACAAGAAATTGTGATTAAAAAACCAAACCTAACCAAATCAAAACAAACAAACAAAAAAACAACCAAAACCACAAAACTCTTTACTTTAAATTGATTATGGTTACAAGTAAAAGTCTTCAGGTAAGCACAATGTTTCACCTAGTAATGTGCCAGATGTTAGATAATTTCACATGCTAGTGTATTTTAATACTACTATTTTAAGAAGGGATATTCAAATCTTAACCTTTTAACGCCATATCTTTTTAGAAAGACAGGTCATATAAATGTTATAAAACAAAAATATATTTAGAAATTTTAGGTTTCATCATTAACAAGAATGATTATTTATCAAATATTTATCTGTGAAAAGAAATATGAATAAAACTGAATCCCTGACTTCCAGAAGTTACATTCTAATGGGAAATAGTATAGGAATACTGAGTGAAATAAGAGGAAACTTAACTGCGCTAATAGAGATGAAGAAAGAGCTACAAGGCACAGAGAAGAGAAATTAACTGTGACTTGGTGATGGGGTGGTGGTGGGAAATTAGGGAAAGCTTCATGCAGCTGTGGCATATAAGTATTCTTGAAGGATGAATTGGATTTAAACACATAAAGGTGGATTTGACTGATAGAGAGTTAAATGTGGCAAATGAATTATTAAGTACAGAGCAAGAACTGAGATGGAGAGTATGCTTGGAGCACGTAGGGTCTAAGGTATTAGAGTGAATGAAAAGTCGTTTTTATTAATTTTCTTGCCATTCATATGAAAACAGAATAATGTGTCAGAACTTTGATGTATGATTTGGGCAATTGGTTCTTTAAAATAATCCAACATGGGCCCAGAAAACTTTCCTAAAATCTGGAAAAAAAAAAGCACACACACACTTCGTTCTTTGATTCTGGAAATAATAAAGCTACTGTTTGCCTTACTGCAACTTAAAGACACAATAATATCTGCAATATTTAAACTTTCAGTCCACAATATAGCTATATTTCTTGAAAAAGTTGTTGCAAGTTTTATAAAAGCAGAAATAAAGTTGTTATTTTGGTATGATTGAGGAATTGAAAGGAAACTTTTGATTTCAAAAGTTCTTCCTCACTTCTATTTGCCAAAGTTACATATTCACATTCCTCAATGTCGCCTAAATAAAAGTATACAATTACTCTTATGACCACAGTTTAAGAAAATTAGATGCAAAAAGCAAATCTAATTTTGCAAAGTGGTAGGGCTCTGATATAAGACATTAGTAATCAGTGTACACATTAAAGAGTAATTCCTCAAAGCAATAACACTGACACATTTTATATCAGAAGAAATCATCGTTAAAGGTATATTTTAATTTTCTCCACCAGAATTATCTTCAGAACTGGCTTATGAGTTAGAGAAGAAATTTAGTCTTCTTTTAGTCACCTTGTTTTTGTTTCAAAACAATATGTTTAGAAGCAAAATGAAGCTTAGAGTTTTAAAGTCAAAACCTGTCTGTAGCAAGCCAATGTGTACATAATCCATACGGGTCTGAGAAACGTCCTTTGTGACATTATCAGGAGGCTCTCTCTCAGCAACAAAGCTGTTGGCTTGGAAGAAAAGGGCCACGTGAGACAAAGTATGTTTTACTGATGCATTAGGCAGCTCTCGCCTTTTCAAGTATTATGTCATTTTGGTTCCTCTATTTTAGGCAAAGTTCCTGAGTTTTAAAGCAGGCATGCATTTTGGAGTTTCTGTTACAGTAGGTATGATTTTTAAAATGAGTCATTTTTTAATTTAAGCTTTCTTAGGTGCACCTTGGTTTCTTTCTTTATTTTTCATACATAGTATGAAGGCTACTTCTCGGGGAGCAGTTAGACTAGACAAGCAATAGTACCTTACTTGCCTAAAGACATATAAATTATATGATTTCAACTGTTAAACCAGAAATTTTGATTGCTGCTGTTTGCTAGGTCTCGCTTTACGTTGAGCCAGAGTTAAAAGTTCGTTAGCTAGAGCTTAACAACACAATGGCTGGAGGAATGGAGTTACCACACAAGTGTTTAAATTCCACACTGGATCCCTAGCTACAACGGAGAAGAAAGTTCAAACAACAAAAACAGAGTTGCAAGGTCTGAACTTGTGTGTCACGGATACCTCTTACTCATCACCAGGCAGCTCTTATTCAATGGGGCAACCAGGCCCTCCCAAGCAACATGGTTAATTGAATAAAGATCCTGAACATTTTGGCTGCAGATAAACCAAAGTGGCACATGGCTCATAACTCAAACATTTCATTTTAGGCAGCTTTTAGTTTTCTTGCCCAGGCTAATTTGGATTATTCAATCATAATTCTTTTCTCTAATGAAAAACTGCTTGTAGTTACTGGTGGGGACAAGGAGCTGCAATTATGGATCTTGGAACGTAAATTTATTATCTACTCATTTTAATCATGTATGCAAGTGACACTTAAATTCAGAACATTAGCAGCATGTGTGTGTGTGTGTGAGTGTGTGTGTGTGTGGGTGTATGAATTTAATAACATTCAGCTCTAACTACCGCTATGATGGACCTGGAACCTCTTTCAGTAAGCAACTAAAAATTCTGGATGGAAAATGACAAACATCTTCTCAAATGCATCAATATATGGCCAAGTTGGTAAGGAATATTGAGAGGGCAAAACCTAAGTAAAACTGGGAACCCTCAATGGTAAGTGAAACACAAAAGGCAGTTTTTACCTTGAAGGCATTTGCCTTAAGATAGGGGTGAAGCTGAGCTTTGATATTCATAAACTTCTAGTAGAGCAGTGGATAGGAAACAAAGCCCAGGGGCCACCCAAAGAGAGAAATCTTGAATTTAGGCTACAAATGGAGCGTAAAACAAATTTCCCCTATGATTGATTTTTTTAAAAAAGATTTCACATGTCAGTGAAGTCACACAATATTTGTCTTTTTCTGATTTATTTCACTTAGCATAATGCCCTCAAGATCCATCTGTAGTGTTTATTGCAAATGACAGGATTCCTTTATCTATCTATCTATCTATCTATCTATCTATCTATCTATCTATCTATCTATCTTCTATTTATTTATTTTTATGGCTGAATTCTATCATCTATCATCTATCATCTCTCTCTCTCTCTCTCTCTCTATATATATATATATATGTCATCTATCATCATCTATCATCTACCTATCTAATCTCTCTTCTCTCTCCATATATATAGAATCACAGCTTCTTTACGCATTTATCCATTGATGATACAGGTTGTTTTCCTGTCTTGGCTATTGCAAATAATGCTGCAATGAATGTAGGGGTGCAGATATCTTTTTGAGTTTTTGTTTTCTTTGGATATATTTCCAGAAGTGGAATTGCTGGATGATATGGTAGCTTTATTTTCAATTTTTTGAGGATCTTCCACACTGTTTCCCATAGTAGCTATACCAGTTCACAATCTCATTAACAGTGTACAAGTGTTCCCTTTTCTCCATATCCTTATTACCTTTTGCTATCTCTTGACTTTTTAATGATGGCCATTTTAACAGGTGTGAGGTGAAATCTCATTGGGATTTTTTTCATTTCCCTAATGACTAGTCATGTTGAACATCTTTTCACGTACTTGTTGGCCTTTTATATACCTTCTTGGGAAAGAAAGTCTATTCAGGTCTTTTGCCCATTTCAAAATTAATCAGGAAGTGTGATGCCTCCTGCTTTGTTATTTTCTCAGGATCGCTCTGGCTAGTTGGGGTCTTTTGTGGTTCCATATGCATTTTAGGATTGCTTTTTCTACTTCTGTAGAAATACCATTGGAATCTCAATAGGGATTGCACTGACTCTATAGATGGCTATTTGTGGTTGGACATTTCAAAAATATTAATTCTTCCATCCCATGAATGCAAGATCGACTATGAATTTTATAACTATAAGCTAGCCCTCATGTGGGTTTGCAACCTAAATGATAATTATTTAAGTGGCCCAATACAATTAAAATTAAGATTTTAAAGTGCTCTAAGGCTTGTGCACATTCCCAGGTGACTGACAGAAGCAAATGTAAAGTCTCTATGGAGGAGCCCACCTTATACCCAGACCTTGAAAAGTCTCACTGAGGATAATTCTAAGAAATATAAGCCGGAATTCATGAATCCCCAAATATCCAAAAAAAAAAAAAAGGCAACATAAATGTAGCTAGCAGAAATAATATACAAAATTGGAGCAGTAAATACTTCAGAGATTAAAATGATCAGAAATTAAGTATAGAATAAACATGTTTAAAATGTTTAAAGAAATAAAAAAGAGATTGAAATATGAGATGGGAACAAGAGATCATAAACATTACCAGACAGATTTGGCAATAAACAGAACATAACCTCCAGAAATAAAAAATATAACAGAAATTTAAAACCCATTGGAATTCTGCTTCCAGACACACCAGAATAGTTTGTAGCAGACCAATGCTCTTGCCAAGAGCAACTAGAAAAGCTGGATAAAATACAAAATGTTACCTGTTTAAATGCATGACAGAGGGGCTGAAATAAAGACAAGAAGAGGGTCTAAGATTCCAGAGAACAGAGAACAGAGAGATAAATTGATGATCTGAGTTGCTCTTCCCTGGAGGCATTTGCTGGATCTGGGTGAAGGTGACAGAATGATAATCTGGGCTCTGTCCTGGCAGAAGATTGCTACTAGGGACAGAGAAACCAGCAGCGCTTTGGCAGTCTTACAGGGCGGGAGTGACAGACCTGGAGAGCCAAAGGGCCTGAAACACACGCTCAGTTTCCCCTTCAAATACTTGGTAAATTCTGAGTTGTCCTAAGTGGGAGGTTAAAAAAAAGGCTCAGATGAGAATGTCTAAAAGGGCCCCAGTGAAGATATCGTTTTTACTACTGAAAGCCCTAGCGAGCTATGCCATCGAGAGAGGGGCAAACCAGTGAAAACTGAGCCTTATTCAAACTGCAACAAAGCATTATCTCAGTACAATACCTAATTGGATTAACGCGATTAGCTTCCACTCAATCTTCCCAACAGAGGAAAGGCTAAGCCCTTTCTGGAGGAAGACAAAATCATCTGGAAGCTCAGGATGTCTTATAGTCAATCAATAATTAAGAGGTATGCCAAGAGACAGAACCACACATCTAGAGATCAAGAAACAAAACAGACATCAGAGAAAGACCCATAGTGATTCAGATATAGTAGACACAGACTTTTAAGTAACTATGACTAGTATGTTCAAGAAAACAGAGGCAAAAGGGGGAGACAATATACTTAGAAAGATGAATATTTCACCAGAGAATTAGAATGTACCCCCCAAATCAAGAGGGAACTGTAGAACTGAAAAATACCAAGTCTGAAATTAAGAATCGAATTGATGGTTTTAACAGCAGAAGACAGGATTAGTAAAATGAAAGGTAACCTTGCACTCAAAACTAATGTAAGTAGAGGAAAAAAGAACAATATATAAGAAGGTGGAAGAGCTATATGGGAACAGTGAAAAAAATACGATTGGAATCTTGGAAGGAGGGAAAAAAGACATTGACCAAAGATTTCCTAAAATTGACTAAAGATATCAAATCATAGATTTAATGTCTGTAAACTCAAGCAAGACATATATAAGCACACAAGGAAGACCACATATAAGCACACGATAAAAGTGCCAAAAAACAAAGAAACAGAAAAAAATCTAAAACACGATCAGAGAAAAAAGAGACTTTACTTTCAAGGCAAGAACATTAAGACTGACAGCTAATTTCTCAACAGGAAGAAGGAAGCGAGACATCAAGAGGATGACATTTTAAAAGAATTACAGGACTTGTACTTTTGGCCATGACTACATTTACCATCCCACCTTAAAAAAACTAAAAAACTGAAACAAAACAAAAAATAAAAAACTAAAAACCCCACCAAACAAAAACAGTAAGAAAACAACAGTGAAAATACATGAATCAATGTTTCTGGACTTTGGACAACAGGCAGTTCAGGACAGTGATCAGTGAGAGAGGAGAAACAAATGAAGTGAGCCCTCAGCTTAGTGTCTGGAAAGTTTGCAGAGCAGAGTGCAGGGAACGGGAACAAAAAGAGAGCCTGGTGGTCTGAGTTGAGAATATAGGATTGAGAATTTGGGGAGGCCAAGATTGTTAGAATTTGCAGGTCAGATTACTGGCAAGGAGAGATTTTGCACAGAGTGGAGAGTGCTGTGTACATGTGTACACACACACACACACACACACACAGCCAGGCTAACAACCACCAGAAAGGACTAGGCAGAACAATAACCAAAACTCACACATGGTTGTGACCAGAGGGAGAAGAAAAAAACTTGGGGAACAAAGGTATTGGAAAAAATAATGG
The DNA here is from genome assembly GCF_000325575.1 of Pteropus alecto. Taxonomy (NCBI): domain Eukaryota; kingdom Metazoa; phylum Chordata; class Mammalia; order Chiroptera; family Pteropodidae; genus Pteropus; species Pteropus alecto. The sequence goes on from NW_006436664.1 coordinate 3,772,371, forward strand.
CTGAAAATTTAAAAATTTGGTAAAGAGTATAAACCCAAAGTCCAAGAAATTCAACAAACCTCTATCAGAAAAGCATGCAGAAATCTATACCAAAAACACATCGTAATAAAACTGGTTAAAACAAGTGACAAGGGAAAAATCTTTAATGCAGCCAGAGGACATATTATGTACAGTGAACAAAAAATGACAGTAAGAATAAAACAAGCCAGAGACAATAAAGAAACATTCTGGAAATACTAAAAAAAAAAAAAAAAAAAGAAAAAAAAAGAAAAAGTTAACTTAAATTTCTATATCTGGCAAAATATTTTTCAAAAAATGAAGGCCAAAAAAAAAAAAAGACATTTTCAGACATACAGAAGATGAAAGAATTCACCACTCACAGCTCTGTATTAGTATAAATGATAACTACTTGAGGAAGGAGGTAAATTATAACAGGGGGAAACTTGGGTCTACACAAAGAAAAGAAGAGCACTAGATATGGTAAATATAATGTTCTGATTTTTAAATCTCATTAAAAATAGTTGAGGCTTAAAGCAAAAATAATGACAATGTTATTATTGTGTACATATGGGGAAGTAAGATGTATGACAAGATCACAGAGGCCATACATGGTGAGGCTCTTTTTTTGAACACAGTAATATGAGTTTAGACATAACTAGTTTATAGAATCTTTGTCCTGAAGACTCCTACTGCCCACTCCCACCCTGGTTCTCTTTTAGCCACATTCCCTAAGCTTTAAATTCTAAATTCACACCAGGTGACAGAGTGTTATATAGTCTGTTTATATTTATCTTATCATGATCGAATAGTCAAACACAACAGAAGCAGTGTTTTGAGATTTCAGCTCTTGGTTTCATTTATACATTCTAAAATTAGTAGAGGTGCTTTGTAGTAGATTTGAATCAGTCTATTATTTTTTAATTAAGAGAATATGATCTCCTATCTTAGGTTCTTTCTAAGCCTATTTACCAACAAAAAATGTTTCTCTTTAATATTTTATAACTGTAATTTTATTTTATTATCTAAATAGTTTAAAAAGGTTCCTTTATTAAACTTAAGTCAGACATAGTTTGACAATGAACAATGACAATCTGTTTCCTTACTACAATATGTTTTATAGTGAACATCCAGTAGTGTCTATAGGATTGTACACTTATAAATTTGATTAAGATCAATGTATAAAATTTGCTTTGAAATGTGTAGAATTTGCAATAGGGCACTTTATATGAATGAAAAGTAAATATATATTTTAGATATTTGAGTTTGTGCATTAAAATGCACTTTTGTTAATAATGAGTCAAGGAATTAGTGGCTTCCAAAGTACTAGCATACTCCAAAACTATATTTAGGAAACGGTAAAATTAAAAATGTGTATATTAAGATTTCTGTAAAAAATATCAATAGTACACAGTATCTTGCTTATTCTCAAAAATATGTTTACCACTGTCAAATTCTATTTATGGAATTCTATATTAAAAAATAATTTCAACCTTTATAAATTTAACTTAAAATATATAATAAAAAGGAAAGGAAAACCTTTTCAAAAAAGGTTATTCTAGTAAAAGGATTACAAATTTAGTAACTTGAGATGCTATTCTCGAACGTATGCTACTACTAGTTCAAATGTGCAAGCTCCAACTTAACAAATGTTTAAAATATTTGAGTTTTAAAAGCTGTGCCAAAATAAACCACATCTTTTCTAGAGATGACATATTTAGCTAAGCACGAGCAATATAAATCTTTCAACCATTCCACATATTTGTTTAAAAACCTCAGAAACCATATGCACTTCTAATAAAACATGAACAAAATACCAAAATCATTGGAGCCTAACAGTTGACTTGTAAACCATTTTTTAAAAAAGGCAAATGTATTTTTTTGTGTGTGTCTGTGTGTATATACCTATGTCTATAGATATATAGATGTGGTAAATATATGTACATAGATACATACATGTATATAGATATGAACAGTTTAATTGTAAATAATAGTGATCAACAACACAATACTGTCTTATGAAAAGTCGGGTTCCATACAAACCATATGAGAGAAGTCAAAATGTGTAAGCCATGCTATCTTATCATTATAATGTTTCATTAATAATGAATATTTTAAAATAGAAACTTTAAAAATTATAATCTTCAAAAATACCACACATGAAAATGTGTTCTATGCAACTGTGTTCAATATTAAAACTATAAAATACTCTAGCCTTTTTTGTGGGGGGAAAAAAACCTATTTCTATCAATAAGTGATCTAATAAGATTCTTCAGTTTATTTGGATAAGGAAATACAGAAAGGATCAAGTTTGTCATTGAAAAAGAGAAAATCTTTTAAATAATTTTAACTTATAGCTTATTTATAAAAGTAAAATTAAATTTTCTCATATATAATTAACTAATAACTTTGCTGTAATTGCTTATACCTTGCTTATAACCAATAACCATGCTTATTACTTGCCTATAACTGGGTTTATCTCTAATAGTCGCTCTGGGAGGTAGAGTGAGCCTTAAAGTTTAGACTTCCATTTGATAAAACTACAGTCAGGTTTTAGCATCACGCCAAATTAAAAATAGTACAAAGCAACTCAAGGCTATTTTTCATTAACAATGAATTGTCACAATATACCTAATTAGTGAAGGCTAAGACAAAGTATACTTGTTACTATGACCCTATAGAGAGGTGGCATTAATGTGATGCTCTTTACACATGCCGTTCACATTATCGTATTTCATTGAAAGAAATGCATATAAACTTGACTTTTAGAGAATTTATACGAACACGTGTAAAAGAAAACATGTAATAAAAACAGAAATAGTACGAGTCAAACTATTTATTAAAAAAAATATATATTTTTAATAGAAAGGTTTGGAGACCTATGGTTGCACGGAGTTTAGTCATGAGACGTCAGTTTTAAGTCCTAGCCAGTCCTTGGCAAGTTCCTAGCCACTCTTGAGTCTGTTTTCCCATCAATAAAATGTATGTAATAATAACAATAATATTAAAATCATGATCATTGTTATGCAGCTGATATATATATACACACATATAATGTATTATTATTGTTATTATATGGTTGTTGATAGGATCAAATATACAAATGTGAAAGGTCTTTTTAAGTCATCAAGTGCTACGCACAGTTGTATTATCTTTTTTGCCTTTCTTCTGAACTACTTATTTTTACAAGGATAAGTGAATTCTTGTGTTACTGTAGGAATCAAACTTGATGTTTAAAATGACATCCCTGGGCAGTGTGGAATACTTCTGAAGTTGCTTTATTATTGAATACATAGGGAAATGATCTTCAATGAGCAAGGTTACTCCCTCATACACACAAAAAAGCAATATGAAACATTGTTGGTGGATATTTTTAAGTGCAAGAAATCAATTAGTGATACTATCTGGCTATAATACATAGCATTCGTAATTTTATAGACAATTCATTTTCAAGGGGATGGATATTTTGAGGATTATATATACTGAACAATAGATGTTACAATCTGGAAATTTAACTTTATAATATCAAATTCTATAAAAGTTCTGGATATTGATTACAGGAATTAGTTGCTCTAAATTGATCATTTAGGCATAGAAATAAATGTTTGGAAATTGTAAAAAAAACTTTGTGTTTCATAATATCTCCAGCAAAATAACTCAAGAAAGGTTTGTCTATTCTTCAGGACTAAAGTGAAAATTCAAGTCCACTTGGGATTTATTTATTCAGGAATGGACTATTTTGTGGCAAGAATTGTTTCTCTTTACTTACCTTCATGACTTGAAAGGCGTTATTCCTTCACACATGAAGCTGTTACAGGTTTCAATTAGAGCCCAGAAATAAGACTCCATGCATGACTAAATTATTTCCAGTTTCTCTATTTCTATAGTCACTTGCCTATGAGAGGCTATAATTCTCTTTAGAACTAAAGAGTAAATCCAGTTAGCTTACTTTTTAACCCCTGTTATTCTTTATTTTCTAATTTCATAGCTTAAAAAAAATAATTAAAAGCAGGTAACATGAGTAAATTCTAAATTTAAATTCAATGGGATGATTCTAACTCTCAGTTTATGTAATAGATTTAATAAGGAAGAAATTGAGTTTGTTAGCATTATGATTCTTTTGTCACTCTGTGACAAAGCACCTTACATTTTCCTGCAGAGTTAAAAAAAAATCAAGCGGGTAATTTCCAAAGGTGTATAAAAGAATAGTGCAATAAATTATTCTGTACTTGTCCTGAAAATAGGAAATGATAATTTAGCTCAATCTTAAAGATGAATTAAAAAATTGTATAGACTAAGAAAAATTTTTATTTGCCTATTTTCATGAATTTAATCTTTGTTTTTTTTATCCTGTTCTAGGCACAGTCATTTTCTAATGGCCTCTCATCTATTCAATCTAAAAGAAAGAAGATATTTTTCCCATAGCCAAATACATAAATCTTAGTTTTATTAATAATTTCACATGATTAGATGTGACTGCTATGCTGTAATGATTTTAAGTTATCTCTTAAAAGAAAAAGTAGGTAACCTGAATCAAATTGTAGGTTTTTTCCCCAAGTCCATATATTTTTACATTATAATTTTATTGTATATTACATATTGGATTCTCCTCCTCCATGACAAAAATTCAAATGATAATCTAAATAAAAATTGAAAAGGATACTGAATATGCTTGATGGCTTCTTGCCTTCTAGGAAGATGTCATGCTGGCACGTGCAAATTTTCAAGTCAAAATTATCTTAGTCTATTAGACCGACTTGGCAATTCCTACAGCTTAAATACAGTTTAGATAATTATTCAGACCAAACATTAAAAAATGTTGATAATATGAATTAACAAGTACATATTAACAATATCTTCTTTTTATTGAAAAGTCTGTATTATTTGTAATGAAACAAACGTCATGCCTTAATTAATGTAATTTTAATGTACCAAACTCTTATTAGAACAAATCATACATTTAATTCTTGGTATGTACACTTAATAGTCTTTAAAACCAACAAAGATTACATGCATGCATTAAAGGAAGACTATACACTCTTATATCTGAGCTTCTCTCATCAGGTAAGAAATAAAACTCTATATTGAAAAATGCATGTATTTGAAGTTTTGACCTATAACACAGTGGATTAAGGTTTAGACAGTATTTACTTTGCTGCATTTTGATTCAGAAAGGGCCATATGTGAAGATACGATCCTGACCATCTTCACAATGTTTCTGTAATAGTATCTTAGTAAAAGTTATATAAAATACAGTGAGATATAAAACAGTTACAAAATAAACTACAACTTTATAGGTACGCTAAAAGTCTGTAGTTAATACATTTGGATAAATAACTCAAGTCAGCAGCAAAGTGGTTAAACATTTGTGATTTGATTTTATCTCAGCTTGGAATGTGGTTGGAGTGTCCCACTTCTAACAACTGTTTGCTAAGTTAAGGCTTTAGTGTTTACACAGTGTTGAATGAAGCAGCCTGGTCACCAGATGTGATTGCTTCCCAGACTGTCGTTTTTTTCAGTCAGATCACTGTCCTAATGGTCCCCGTTCCAACCTTCTTCCTCAAGACGTCCACCAGCCTTTCCAATCTAAGTTGGGGGAAGAGTGGGTGGGAAGGAAAAAAACATATATATAAAAAGTGCAATTATTGTCAGGAATGTTTTGGCTGAGAAAGGACAGTATTTGCTTATGACCAAGTAGCCCTGGTAGTCATGTTAAGAAACAAAGCATTACTGTAAGCAGGAGACTTGTACAGAGTGTCAAGAATTTGAGGTTTAAAAAACAGCAACAACACAAACTTTAACCCACAATTTCATATTATGTCAGCATTAGATGCTACATGAAAAATAGAAGATTACTCATTTTGATACATTTACCTACTTTCATTAAGGTTGTGAATCATTCACTTACTATGCAATGACAGCACAGCATATTCAATGTAGAGCAGTTTCAAACTGATTTTTACCTAAGAAGCACATATTTCAATACAGAAATACTAGCAATCTTACACCGTTACTTAGCTAAATAAGTGACACATTGGCATACTGTACAATTCTTATGTATTAGATTTATTTTTCATAGAATCAGTCGATAAAAATAAAGCCAGGAATTAGGGAGCTGGGGCATGGAAGAACTTCACATCTCAGTGGCATAAAAATATTTTAAATATATAAAAATGATTTGATGCTAATAAAGGTAGACTTTCTGTACTACATTTAAAAAGAAGTTTCTGTTCTTGCGTGGTATAAATAGTCTAGGAATGACTATATATACTTTTTAGTCAAAGAGAAGTGATTTTTAGTTGATTAAAAACTTACCAATTACACTGAAAATAGCGTGAAAAGTTCAGAAGTCCATTCTGTGGTGTTCTTAGGCTACTCTATGGAAGGGAGACCACATTCATGTGGATCAGTGAGAGTTTTGCTTTACAAAAGATGATGGCATCAGGCCATTAATTGCATTTTTTCCTTTTATTTTCCTTACTGAAAGTATAAAACCTTAACCAAAAACTTGCTTGGTGTGATACACAGAGAAATCTTCTTTGTAAGTGAAGATCATGCCCAACAGTTTTCATATACACAGTCTTTCTTCTTGAAAGACTGAACGACACAGGCTAGTCTGCTCCAGCTTGCCTCATTTATGTGAATCCAGGCACGAGGGTCCTTTGCAAATAAACTTAGCACAGAGCTAGATGCTAAGCAATGAGGGTATTCTTAGTGTCATACACACTGGTTTAGGTGAACTATTCAGCTGCATGCAACCCTGAAAACTAGCTCAAATTTATTGGGTGATTCTGCATATATTGAGCTCTGTTAGAAAACAGGAATATAAAATGAATTAATTCAGTGTATCAAAAATCTTTGCTTTGCAAAATATAGCAATGATCTTAGAGTAAAAATGCAAATCTTGTCTACATCTGTTATTACAAATTTCTCAATGTAAGTTATACTTATAGAAGGAAATTTAACTTTGGGTGGTGAACACATGATGCAATATACAGATGACGTATTATTGAATTTTCCACTTGAAACCAAATAATTTTATTAACCAATGTCACACAAATAAATTTAATATAAAAAAGAAGGGGAATAAAAGTATTACACATTCATTAAAACAGCTTGAGCCTAGTGGTGCAAACACTTGAACTAGAAGATTCACTGCATGATTCACTATATTCACAGACTGGTCTATATAAGTCGGACTTACACCTAGTGATAAAAACTAGTGCCGTCTTATACATTCTGAATATTACGATTCTTGGGATTATATAAATCCCTTAATTTAGAGAAAATTTCACTAACTTAAATTGTAGAGGAGGAGAAAGAAAAAATGTCGGTATGAAATTTTAAGTGTATTGTTAAAATATGACAGTAGCTTGAATTAACTGCTAACCAATGGCTGCCAGTAGAAATCCTGACGAGCCATTAAAAGCATATCTCCACATATACTGTAAAAGGTCAGAAAATATTACTTTTGAGTTGGTTGAATACTTACCTCCCCACAATATGTGCACTATTAAAACTTCCTTATAATGTAAAAGTAAGCTCTATTCTGCATAGTTATTATCACCACAAATTCTCAATGGAAACCCAAACTACTGAGATAAATCGGTGTCGTGCTTCTTTTGGTTCCTCCTTTACAGACAGGCTCATCTTACTTTTGTTTCCTTTTTATATACTAGGATGTCTTTCCATTTAGAACTAGTACATCTTGCTAAGGGAAGAGGTTAGGAGGAAATACTTAAATATCATGTTTTGCAATGTCTTTTCTATATTTCAACAATTACTAGATCAACCACATTCTCGGTTTATCCAGGATGAATGATTTATGAAAATCTGATCTCAGAAATGAGAAAAATGTCAATTACTTAGTTTTGTAAAAGCTTACTGACTTCTGAAACACAATGAAGCACCTATTCCTTCCTGTAAGGAATGGAATACACCTGCCAAACCTGGACTGTGCCAACAGGAAGGTAGGTGTGTACGTCTGTTGAAGCACCTTGCAGGATTTGCCTGCAGGCTATTCTTTACTGTCCAAATCAATAATATCTTTTTAAAAATTATGTAGTTTACTAAAATAGGCTCCAACTGTTTTACATGTTACTCAACAATAGCTTCCCAAGGGCTTCATGAAGAAAAGGGTCAGAGCTAGGATTAGAATTTCTTCGTTTTAAACATGAAGAAACTGAAGTACAGACAAGTAAACCCTTATGCAAGGTCTTGTGGTAAAACAGTGAGAAATCTGGGCCAGGTTTCCTTGTTCATGAGTTCAAAGCTACTTCCACTAGGGTTTGGATGACTAGAGAACTAGTTTTCAGATTATAGATTAATGGATTGATTATTTGTCTTAATAGCTTCATTAAAATTTTTCTGCAAGTTCTTACTTAAGTCAAATTGAGAAAGTATTTGCTGGTATATTTCATCTGCTATTTTAGTAACAGATCATAAAAAAGTAAATTGAGGACACTGCATATAATAATTAGGAAATAGTTACAATTTATTATTTGCTATAACTTCTATATAAACTTGAAAAATACATTTACAGCTATATTTTATATAGAAATCCCATTTTAAAATTAACATTATTTTTATACTTTTGATGTATCAGTATATATATGTAGTACAATAAACTACATCGTTTTTCATCAAGTAGGTGAACTATAACTTATTTACCAATTTCCCTAATTGGTCTACATCTATTTTTCACTCTTAATGAATACTGAGATATATTTCAGAAGGCAAGTAATGCTTAATGAATACTATGCACCAGGAACTATGAGATGTGATTATGCACATATTTAATTTTCATTATAACTCCATGGAGTATATGTTATCATCAAATGACAAAGCATATTGCGGGTAATTTAATCAGAGCCACACTGCTGGTGAATTCTGGAGCTAGGATGTAATGCTACGTCTAATTACCACATCCCTGATCTCTCTGATGTGCTATACCACTTCTAAAAGTACTGTGACTATTAAGGCTTATTTCTGGACTTTTGTGGGCTTGAATTACTTTTATTGACTAGAAAACTTTTTTGCAAAGTGACAGAAAGGAGTAAAAACAGAACAAATTCCTCATCATCAACTGAATTGAACCAAAGTAAAAATCTCACTATAGATTCCATGTTGGAGAGTATTTTTTGTATTTGTCAATGTGAGAGTAGCATTGTTATTGGCTACATACTTCTGTTCCCCAGAAAAAACATTCTTATTATTTAGGCAATGATGTTACCCCATCAAGCATAGCTAGCTTTTAAATTTTTTTTTTTTCAAGGAGAAAAAACCAGGGAAATTCAAGAGGATGGATAACAATCATCCTTCTAGCCGAGGAGACAGGAATTTCATGAAAAATGCTGCCCTCATTGTCTGCCATTAGTATCAAAGATCTCGCCCTCTTTCAACAATGGCAGCAGAGTGAAAAGAAGACTTTAAATGTTTTTGCTGTTGTTGTTTTTTTTTTTGCTTTGTGGCTGTTCTTCCTCTTCTGGTCTTTTTAATGTTGAGCTTTTCATAATCTTTTCTTTACACTTTTCATGCTTTCCTCAAGAGGTGTTATCTGCTCCCTTGATTCTACTTAAATGCTTATGACCTCCAAATACAGAACCCGTATCCAAAAGCACTCTTCTGAGTTTCAGACTTGCATATCCAACTGCCTCCTTCGTGTTTCAGTATTTATCTTGATTAATGTTGCCATTCATTAATTCCCTTAACCTTTAAGTTAAAAAAATTTAGAAAAACTTGATACATTATATTATCCTTTTTTTCCTACACTTCAGCTTGGACCTGTGAAAACTTTCTGATGAAATCACTAATATAGACAATGGGGAGCGATAAAAGGATTTTAATTCATCTAGTAACATTACTTGCATTTTAAAAAGATCACACTGGCAAGAATGTAGGAATGGGATGGTGGCAGGTTAGCTTACAGGTAGGAGGTCCAGATAGCTCCTTATTAAAATAATCCTAGTAAGCACCACAGTGTGAATGTACTTAAGAACACAAAATTATACACTTAAAAATAGTTAAAATAGTAAATTTTATGTTATATAGATTTACCACAATAAAAAAGTAATCCTGGTGAGACTTGAACCAGAGCTACAGCAGTGCAGATGGAAAGAAGGTGCTGAATTTGAAATATATCTAGGATATGGAAATGAAAGGATTTAGTGACCTTTGAGGGTATGATGGGGTGAGATGGGCTGGTCGAGAAGGATGACTTCCAGGTGTCTGGTTTTGGATAGGTAGTGATATACTAACCAAGACAGTGGAGAGGAAAAGCAGCAGATATTTGTTGGGGAGTATCTGTGTGTGGATGGTGAGTTCAATTTGGTACATATAAATTTGAGGTGTGGATGGGACAATAGTGGGGATGTTAAGCAGGCACTTATATATACGAATCTGTTAAAGAGAGAATTCTAGGTTTATGATACAGATTTCAGTGCAATCAATAAGCATAATTCCTACATACCAGGTGTTGTTCTAGGCATTGATTATTCAAAAGATAGGACATGGCCCCCGCTCATAAGGAGCAGTCAGGTGGGGAAGTAGATCCTTATATGGATAACTCCAATAAGTTATTGGTAGATGCTGTAAATAAAAGGATAAGCACAAGTATTAAACAGGACTTAGTTTGGGTAGGAAAGGAAGGGCCGCAAACGCTTCCTCATGATGACTGAGCTAAGTATTAAATAAGAAGGAAATAGTCACCTTGACAAGGGTGGTATGGAGAGGGGGCAGGATGAGCATTCCAGACAGAAAATAATATGTGTGAAGGCACAGAAGTATGAAAGCATGATGTGTGCCAAGTCCTACCAGTAGTATAGTTTCTTGGGATCATTAAGTAGGAGTCTGAGAAGGACAGGACATGAGGCTAGAGAGAAGGACCATGACTAGGTCTTGTTTAAAGTTGCCCCTGGAGCCATGAGAGTAGATAGAAATGTTTAGAAATAGAAATATAAAAGGAGAAGCAAGGTGGGAAGAGGGCAGAACCAAAATGAAAACAGATATTTAAAGTAAAGAGGTTGGCAAATGAATTTGAGAAAATAGGAAAGTAACAGTTGGATCAAAAATAGGTGCTATAAAAGAACCAAAAAAGAGAATCACAGGATCAACAGGGTTCAATATTTAAACCAGATCAAAGTGAAAAGTGCCCATTTGATTAGGAAATGGCAGTCTTTTTTAGTGCAGTTTTAATGGCATGATGGAAGTAGAAGGAAGCCTGAATGGAATGTGAAAAAGTGAAGACCAAGCATAGGCTATTTCATAAGAATTTGGTTAGAAAGTAAAGAAGGCTATAGTTATAAGGAGATGTAAGGGTGAGGAAGTTTTTAATGGAATGAGTGGCATATGAATATGTTTGTGGAATATGGGAGAGAAGACTATAGGAAGACATTAAAATATAAGAGATGAAGATGATACCTTGTTAAGTAGTGTCTCAGAGGATGTGATTATTAGCACGACTTGCAGTATAATCACTAATATGACTGGACAACTTTTCTTTG
>NW_006436664.1:3783944-3786913 GCF_000325575.1 Pteropus alecto
CTCATACCTGCAAGATTCAATTTTCCTTGTGGAGTAGGAAGTGAAGTTCTCTGTGAAAGCATAGGGTGAAGAAAAAGGTTGAAAGAGAATGGAGATGGTTTAATGGGACAAGAAAGGGAGGTGATCTGGGGCATGTAAAAGGAATGGTAGGTGGGACTGATTACCCAACTACAGCTAGAGACTACAAAATTTGTAGGAGACATTATCATAGTAGTATGACTTTCTCCACCCCCCCCCCCCGCCCCCCCGCATCAGCTCTATACTCTGGGGATAGATATGGGGAAGGAAAATTATAGGAGATGTCCTATATAAGTATGACTTATAGAGCAAGTGAGCTGAGAAAGACAAGGGTATAAGACTGTGAACTGGGGAGAAAGTGATTAAACCTAGAATCCAGATTGGGCGGAGAAGAAAGAAAGTCTATAAGGAACTATTAGTTTAGGGACAAGTGGAAGGAGCCAAGGACTAGATATCTTGATCTGTGTTGAAGCTAAAAAGTAAGAGTAATTGAAATAAGGCTGTAATTGTCAAAGAAGCAACTTCAATCTTTGGATTTCAGATGTAGAAAAGTTCTGAGGGATGGCAACATCCACTGTAGCTGAAGTGGAGAACAGGTAAAGATCATTAACATTCAGGAGGCAAAAAAATAGGACAGATTATTGATGCTGATATTGACATTCCTTAACATGAACGCAGAAGTTGGGGTAGAGAGGCAGACATTGAATCAGGCACCCGAAACTCACATTAAAGGAATGGCACTGATCAGATCAGTAGATATCACTGAAGTAGAGAGATAGAGAGTGATAAAGCTGGATGTTCTAATCTGATCATCTGTGGCATAGAAACAAGTTTCCAGGCTGTGATGATATTTGGCAAATATGGTGTGTTTGTAGAGCCTTGCTTCCTGAAGTTGATATCATACCTAATATGGTTCACAGTACATAGCACTTACTCCATTCTTAAATGAAAATTTAATGATTGGTCTCTGTTTCAACATTCAAGATATCTTCACTGAAAAGTCCATGAGTCACTCTTTATCAAAATCAAATAATAAATTCCAAAACATTACTAATCTAATGCTACTATGAAGGTGCTGTGCATTTTGCCTTACCAAAAAGGATATCATTTAAAAGAAATTGAACACGTCCACTATTAAATAGACTTAAAGTAAACCTTGATTTTATAACACCTGAAGCCTAAAACATTTCTGTATTCTTGTTAGCAAGCTCAATTAATAATGAATTGTGGTTGATTTAGACATGGGCTTAATTTATTTACCTGGAATTGGACGCTAACAATAATAGTTCAAATAAGATTTCAATTATAATTATACTAGAGAAAATAAAAAAATTCATAACAGCAGAAATGTAGAAAGCTAAAGTAATTATCACAAGATCAATTTACTGAAGGAAAAAGAGGATGTAGGACAATTATTTACAATATAAATTCATATAAAGTATTTTGAAAAGCACAAAAATTTCATAATAAATAGATAAGTAGACAATAAACAGGGATTCTAGATGAACATTACTTTTAAGATTTTTATCATAAAACATATTATCAATGCACATGACTGGGTGAATTTTTAAAAATGTCTTCCTTGACAAAAGATTGTTAAAAATCTTAGCCTAGTTTATATGTCATTGATAAATTTAAATGAATATACTACAACAATTAGAATCAACCATTCATCTCACTGCTAACCTTCATTTCAAGATCTTTGAGATTAAGTAGAAACCAAAAATGTATTTAAAAGGCTCTTTTACCGTCTATTTTACCCACTGCATTCAGGTATCTCCAATATTTTATGATTCTCAAGAGATCTGAGAATTTCCATCATAACTGAAATGTTGATAAACTTACAGATTATGCAGACTGAAGCAAAGTATACATCTAGAAATGATAACTTTCAAATCAATACTGTAAATTAAATATACATAGTTTTTACAACCTTTGCCATCCCAAACACAAGATACTAAGGAAATAAAGCTTACAAAATTTTTGTGGCTTTTGAAATGATTTTGGGCCATGTTTTCCCTACCCCACATATAAAATGGTTCCTGTAATATTTATTTTGTTTGAGCCAGTCATAGGGTAGAACTATGAAAGTGGAAAAGCTTGAATTTCTCATAGAGGTATGTCTAAAATAAACTGGTAATGATGGAATTCCAACAGCAATAAAGAAATCTAGAGAGAGAGAAAAAACCAAAACCAATGTCGAGCAGAAATTTACCCAATGGCACTTCTCCTACTTCCCATTAAGAATTTAGTCTCCTCATCTTTTCCTCCCATTGACTCTAAATACTAGCCTTTAAAAAAAATGTTCTTTTTAAATAATGTTATGTGATTGAAAAAAAAAGGCTATCAAGTATATCTGCATTTTATTATAAAACAAAGCTTTAACCCAAATCTGTAAATCTCATGGCAGAATTGCAGGTATCAATTGACTGGTATCAAAATAGATATGTTTTGGGAATTGCTTTATCTCTTAAGTGATACCAGGGATGTGACTATTTATCATCTTTTTCTGCATATAGATTGTCCCTACTTGCTGTCAACTGGTATTTTTGGCTGGATTTACATTTATTAAAAAACAAAGAAAATAAAAACAACAAAAAAATGGGTATTTGCAGTCAATATTTAGTTTTTTTAGATACTTTATTAAATTTATTGGGGTGACATTCATTAATAAAATTATATAGGTTTAAATTTATTGGATGACATTGGTTAATAAAATTATATAGACAAGTCAATAATATATCATATGTAAATTTCTTTCTGAAGTCATTTTCTCATTTTCTGATGTATTCAATCTATTATTGAAAAATTTTATTATATTTTATTTTAGTATTTTTATTTGCTACTTTTTTTTACTAATAGATGCTATCTTCACAAATCTCATTGAATTTTTAAACAAAAATATTTTGAATTTTTTAAAATTAGAGTTAGTCTGTTTCACAAAAGCGCAT
>NW_006436664.1:3788987-3872309 GCF_000325575.1 Pteropus alecto
ACAGAAGGGCTTGGCAAAAAATATTCGACAGGATGAAGACCCAGGATCTACAACCAAGAATAATTTATCCAGCAAAGCTATCATTTAGAGTTGAAGGACAGGTAAAGAGCTTCCAAGACAAAAATAAGCTAAAAGAATTTATCACCAGCAAGCCACTATTATAGGAAATGTTGGAGGGACTTCTTTAAGAAGAAAAACATGTGTCAAAAACAGGAATAAAGAATGGTAACAATTACATTCCTATCAACAAGTACCTTACAGAGAAAAGAATTAAGTGCTCCAACCAAAAGATAGAGTGGCTGAAAGGATAAGAAAACAAGACCCCTACATATAAAAAGGAAGGGGATTGAAAAAGATATTGCTTTGATGGACCCAGACGGTATTTAAGTCAGACAGAAAGATAAACACTCTATGATTTCACTTATATGTGGAATCTAAGGAATAAAAAGAACAAACTAATCAAAAACAGACTCACAAATATAGTGGACAATTTGGTGTCGGACAGAAGGGAGTGGGGTTTGGGAGCTGGGAGAATGGGGCGAAGGGTTAAAGAAGTACAAATTAGTAGCTGATGGATGGACACGGGGATGGGGAGTACGGCATAGGGAATGCAATTAAAATGAATATGTTGGCTAGGTGGAGGGTCAGGGGAGGAAACGAACAATTGAGGGGATTGTTTTACGAACTATATAGATGTCTAACCAATATACTGTATACTTGAAACTAAATAAAAAATTAAATTTAAAAAATATGTAAAACTTGGCATTTTGTACTTTTGTTTTACCCCATTTAAAAATTAGATCATGGAGGATTAAAGCTATATTTCCTTCTTTATATATCTCTAAGGTAATTATTTCAAGTTTTAGATTTTAAAATAAAAACTTTGGTGTAATTTATCCAGGGCTTACCTAAGACTTTGTTAGTAAATTAGATGTCTAGACAGTCTGCTGAATTTCAATTAGCCTACGGCAGCACTAGTGCAATGGATGATACTACTAGAAAAGTACTTAGAGAAGATAATGGAATTATTTTGCTTATGCCCCTAATAACATCAGAAAACGATTCAGATAATAGGATGATTTAAGATCGAGAGACAGTTTTATTTTTATTTTTTTTGAAATTCACTGTGTCTAACAAGATATTTAAATCATATAAGAATCCCAAGAAACAGCAGAAACTTATTGGATTTTGTTAACCAATGTCACCATAAAGAAAGAAAGGAAGGAAGGAAGGAAGGAAGGAAGGAAGGAAGGAAGGAAGGAAGGCACTACAAAGAACTTTGGTAAAGAAAGAAGGAAAGAAGGAAAGAAAGAAAAAAAAAAACAAGAAAAAGAAAGAAAGAAAGAAAGAGAGAGAGAGAAAGAAAGAAAAGAAAAGAATCCCAAGAAAACTCAACAACAAAAACAAGCCCACGAGGCTCCATGAGGGCAGGGACAATACATATTTTGTTCATCACTGTATTCTGGGTTACTAGCAGAACAATCTCTAGAAAATCAATAGGATATTGTTTATTTGTTTATGAATAAATATCACACACATATTCTGGGAATTAGGAGTAATTTCATTTAGTTTCAATTCTAAAGTAACGGACTGAAATTTTGATGATGACTCCTAATAGTAGGTTTCGAGAATAAAGAAGGCAAATTACTTCACGTGAAGATTTGTAGCAAATATTTCATTTAGCCAAGGGCCTTTGCAGAAGCATACCAAATGATAAAGCAATTACCTGAAAAGAAATTTCTCCCACTTTGAACGGAGGGAGTTTGGGGACTTGGGAAAAATGTTAAATGAAATGTCACCCTCAGTGAGAACTAATTTAAGATTATCCTTTTAGTTTCAGGATGAATTTAGTTAATGTAATAACAATGAATTACTGGTTCATTAAAAATCAGCATTTTCAGCTCTTAGTTTTGATTTCATAACTTATCAGGAGGAAAAACAAAGCATACAAAAGAGTGAAATTGTTATGGATATAAATTACTTACGTATGTTCTATGGGAGAAACTTCTATCAGAGTCAAAAATAAGAAGGCACATGACGAAATGTAGGAGAAAACAAATTGATAACAAGAACAACCACTTTAACTATTCCATTCAAAACTCTTGATTTCTTAGACTTGAAACAAGGTATGCTAGTGGTATTTAAAAAAAAGATGCAGATGAGTGGGAAGGTTCCTCTTCTTTTTCTTATTCTGGTTTTTGTGTTCTGCCCTGCTCTGCAGCTTCTAGAACAGTCCTTTGCAAAAGTTACATCTGAAGGCACACAGAAGACCTTTACTTCTTTTACTAAAATGAACTGTTTGTTGGTTGTATCATTGTCCTATTTAAGATATCATAGTTTCACTGTTTTTAGTGTCTTTTGTTAAAAATTAAGTGTGATAAGTTATTTCCTTTTTAAATATTGTTTTGAAAACTACTCAATTATATCATCCTAATATATTTTTTTTCCAATGGAGAACTGTTCCTTGGTTCCAAGGATACAGTAAATGGAAAATTGGAGTTTAATCTTGTTCGTGGTGTTTTTAGGCTACTATGTAGTCACTGCTTCTTTTTGACAGTTTAAAATTGAATGTTATCAGACTTAGATATTTTACATAAATTCTAAAATTTTTTATATCAATAAAAATTAATTTTTCTAAAACATCAAAATTTAACTAAGTAATATAATCATGAAAGAAAGGCAGATTTCTCTGAAAAGTTTATGATACATAGTCATTGAACATACACTAATTAGAATTGCCATCAAAACAACATAAAAAAGGGTACATGTTATAAAGGTCTATACCACATATGAAAAAGAATGAAACAGATTTGTATTTCATCTATTTCAAAAATCGTATATATTCCAAACATATACTTTTTTTTGGAACTTTATATATAAAGGAATTCTGGATGTATAGAAAGATGAGCATTTTTGACTGAGTTTCATTTTTTTCTGATTACTGATTTTCAAATGCCACTTGTTAAGGTAATTTCCATTCTTTAATATCCATTCACTTCACAGTTAATACTTTTCAAGCACCACAGAAGACCTGAAATTAAATCACACCCATCTTTCTTTTTTTGTGTTAAAGCGTTAGTATTAAGGATTAATGGGCTTTATTCTTAGTATCTAGATTATTCACTGGCAGTTAAGTTAGAGACATAGGGACACAGGAACTCTTCCGAGCTGACAGGACACTATTTAGTAACTTGCTTTAGGGGACTGAGTTACACTGATTTTAAATGTGAATTATACTTACGTTTAAATTTATTTACAGTGAGTAGTTTATTCACTGAGATAGAGTTTTCATGTATTTCCTCGGGACTTACAGTATTTGAACCGTTAGCAATACAGATTTTTATATTCTAGAAAATACCTAAATTTGGTGCAAGGATAATAAATAAGGCCTCATATGTTTATAATGATTATGATTTACAGGATACGATATAGCATTTCGTAAGGCCAATAAAAACTATTCTTTTCCAATAAAAACTATTCTTTTATCTTAATTGGCAGAGCATTCCCACCTGGGTGCGAAGAGCAACGCCTCAAACCTGCCTCCTGATAAAATTGATAAAATCCTAAAGACTTTTCAAATATTCTGTAAAGCATGAGACAGGAGAGTTAAAATATATGGTTATTTTTCCTTAGTTTAGGTAGTGTTTATTGTTATTTTTCCCTACTTTAGGTCCTGGTATATGTTTTGTTTCCTAAATTTGGTAGAAATACTTCTTTTAAGTGAGTAACCTAGATGATTATTAATAATTGCTGTAAAACGTTGCTAATAGCCCAGCCTCATCATGTGCCATTTTAAGCAGAAAAATTATAAAAATTCCTTCTACAAGCTGCTTTCAGCTGCTTATATCTAGACTTTTAAATAGCCACCCACCAGCCTGGTTTAGATAATTTTTCATGATGATATCACCTCAGGAACTGATCTGATCCGATGTTCGCCCAGAAGAGGAGTTACATACTGCCTTTTGAAGAATGACACTTCAAACTACGACCTTGACATGTGGCCTATTTTTGAATGGCTTGAAATATAGCTCTTAAGAATAATATTTATCATTCAGAATAACTATGGACATTGTGACTGTTAGCACCAAACTCCACAGAAAGCATTTAATTATGTGGGAAACAGGGTTGTATAATCTAAATTGCTATCATTCCAAAGACATCCCTGAGGGTATTTCTATTATTCCCAGAGAAGAATCCTTGAAGCCCTTCCTTACTTTTGCTCTTCAGTTTCTGGAAGCCAATTTTGATGAGTTTTATATCTGCCATCAGACAGTACTATTCTCAAACTCAGTATTTTTTTTTCTCACAAGTTTATAAGTTAGGGTTACACAAAAAGAAATGAAATTAGTTCTTAGCACTGAACTAAAGACATTCTATTAATGGAGCTGTGTTGTTCCTATCTCTTAGGCAGAGAATCTTAAAATACTGACTACTTCTTTACCCTTCACATCTCTTTAGTCACCAGATCATATTGTTTTTCTCTACAGTGTTTCTGATACGAATCCCTTCCTCCCATTCTCACTGCCACCAGCCTACACAAGCACAGTAGTTTTCTACACTATTATACTATATTATTATGATGGCTTCTTAGCTGGTACCCTTCCCTCTAGCACCAACCTGCTTCAATTAGTATTCCAAATGCTAAGTGAGACTGATGACCCTAAAATGCTATTTCTATCAAATAATCTTTGCTGCTTTCGAAACTCTAAAATGGCTTATTCCTTATCACATGAAATGTAAGTGCCTTTGCATACTTTTGAAGGCATTTAGTGATTAAGCCTAGCCTAGACTATTTGATGTCATCACAGGAACCTCTACTCCTGCCAGGCTGACCTTTGTACTGTACTGTCTCCTCTCAGTGCCTCTGCTTCATTTATGCTGCTTCTTTCCTCTCTGCTTTAGTCGTATCCCACCTATTCTACAGGACCAAGTTCAATTTCCTTGAGGCTCTCCTTTTCTGTGTATTACCTGCACTGAACAACTAACAGGTTATTCAGTACCATTCTAGTCTATGAAGTAATAATAAAAAGGAAAAATGTATATTAACATATTACTAGCATTATATACAGATGCAGGATGCCAGATACTTTTTAACTCAACAATTCTATTTCCAGGAATTTGTGCCTTCTCTAAATATTTAGCTACAAGTATGTTCACTGAAGCAGTATTTGGAAATAACTAAATACCAATGTTCTAAACTTCTTGTGGGCAAGAGCTGTTTAGCATACCTTTTATTGATTCTACCAAATTTAATAGAGAGCTAAGTACATGACAGTTTTTTTGGGGTGGTCTTTATATCTTGTAATAACAGTAACGGAGCTGAAAATATAATCCAAATTTGTTGCTTTTTTTCTCCCTACGTTGGTCCATATTTCTCACTAAAATCTCATATCTTTCCAATTTTTAATTCCATATAGTATGAAGTCAGACTAACTAGATTTTTTGTATTAATGCTTACAATGAAACAGCTAGGAGAAAAGGTATTGCCAGCTATTAAAGAACAAGTTGAAAGAGTTCATCTTACTCATAATTGTTACTTTTTTGCCAAAAAGTTTCCATAGGCAGTATGCTTCTCATGCTACGTACATACACTCACAGACTTAAGTCATTCATATTAACCTGTGCTAGTCCACTATTTTGACATGCTGAGAACTGAGGGCGACTTACTATCCTTAAAGCAAGCTATTAGGTCCCGTCTAAACTTTCTCACTCAATCTGAACTACACTGTAGGGCAGCTTTTTGAGGAAAGCACACAGCCTTTTTCAGCTTCACATATTTTCTATTATGTGCCAGTGTCTTTGAAGGGTATAAAACAAATCCATATTAAAAAGTACAAAATTTTTGAATAAACATTTTCTCTGTCCTCGTACCAAAAGAAATGTATCTAGATTAAATTCTAGCTATCACTATGTATCTTTATATACACATCTTTTACAATTTAGGTCATTCTTATCATAGAAAGTATTTATGATAATGTGTTTTATAAATAGAAGGCAAGATGAAGTATTATCTATCTACCATAAGAAATCTAGTACCATATTTTTCTCTTTTCCGTATACCTGGAGATTTAAAATCTGTTGTTTTTCAATTGCATCTCTATGTAGCCTAACTGTTTTTCTAATTAATAGAAATCTTTTCTAACAATTCTAAATTTTTACTCAATTCCACCTCCAAGAATTTGTGCCTCCTGCAATAATTGCAGATATGGGCAGATATTTAGCTCTAAGTATGTTCATTGTAGTAGTATTTAAAAACAACCAAATAGTAACAATCACAAATTAAATTATGACACACAATGCATTAAGTCATTAAATTATTTAATAAAAGAGTACATATAATGTTATGGAAAGTTATGCATAACATCAAGTTAATCAGTTTATATTGTATGCACTGTGTAAAAAAACATTTTGTAAAAATACAAGTTGCTCAGCAATATTTAATTTTTTTCTAAAATTAATGCATATTGCTTTAATAATTTGCAAAAATATATGTTGTAGTTAAAAAGCTTTTAAAAATGTTTGGCTTATCAAGAACTATATTATTTAATATTTCTCTCAATAAAGATGAACACATGTACATAACTACTAAAGTGAACAACAGAGTATTTGAAAGAAAAATGCAACTTCTTTCTCTTCCCATTCTAATTTTTTTTGGTTGAATGCTCCACGGGTTTGGAAATCCTATGAGGCTGACAAAGAGCACAAGGCTTAAAAGTTACATGTGGCTATAAAGTGTTTATATTTAGTATGTATGTTATACAGGTTTTATAATTTTACTTCCTAATAGCTAAAATTTTCCTAGAAAAATAAACTCAAGGACATATGGTTTTTAAGATCATAAATCAAGGCTGTACAATTTTGCTAATTAAGTATTTTCAAATAAAAATCATTTGAACTGAAAGAGACATTTCCTTACATAGTCAAAGCTACCTCAGGTACTTTCCTTTAATCTCCCACACCCAAATGAAGCCAATACAGCATTAAAGAGTTCCAACTTCTCACTGTGTTTTGATCCTGTTTGTTCTATCCTTGCAGGATATTTGCTTTGGAAGAGGAGATTTATGGCTGAAGAACTATGACTAAATGGCTTATTTGCTAAGATAAATCAACCTGAATTAGTGTTAAGGTATAAAAACTATTACCCACACAACTACTAATTAATAAAAACAAACCTTTGTTTAAAAGAAAAAAAAGTACACAAATATCACATTTATAAATAGTTCTAATACCTTCTCTAGGCAGATAATCATAAATAATAATAATAATAATAAAAATCTCAAATAAGCAATCAAGAGAAGCTGTCATAGTTATCATAAAGTACTACAATTTAATAAATAAATCTGACAATATAGAGAAAAAAACTTAAAAATAACATAAGCAAAGTTTTAAACAGGGAAAAATCATCATAGTACATATAATAAAAAGTTTATTTATTTACTATCCACAGAGTTTATGTTAGTTAATCAATAAAAGTTGGTTACCAGTCCAATACAAAGATAGGAAAAGGTCATCAACAGGCAGTTCACATAAAAATAAAAATATAAAAGACTGCTTAACTCTATTCAAAATTAAAGTAATACATATTAAAATGAGATCTAATTTTTCATCTTTCCGATTGGAAGATTAAAAACTCTGATAATATTAAACAGTGGTGAAGCCTGGGGAAATAAGCATTCTCGTAGATTATTAGTTATTCATATAAGTTTTAAAAAACATTTTAAAGCACACTTTTTGAATCTTAAATTTTTTATTTCTAGGAATTTATCTTATAGATATATTGAAAGAACTACACAAAATATGTTTAAGGAAGTCTGTTCACTTGTAGCATTGTTTGTAATAGCAAATTAAAAACAACCCAAATAAACCCAAATTCTTTCTCGCAGAATTTGTACTCTAGACTATAAAATATGTATGTACAGAGTAATTTTTTAAGCTTCAAATTATAACTTTACAATGTCTTATGTAGGCTGGAAATTAACAATTAGCATATATTTTTGAAAGTCTGTAAGGAAGTTGATAATATTTTCAAGACTGAAATTCCAAGGTTAATTTTCTTTTTTAGCACTATAACTATACTGATGTGCCTTTACCTTTCTTAGGCACATCTTATAAATTCTTATTCATGAGTAGGCAAAATTCTTTGCTTAAAATAGTGATCACATTCACAGCCTTGTGAAGAAAGAGGTTTTAGGAAGAAGGTCCAAACAGCTTGCATTTGGGCTCTAGTGAGAACTTGATGTTATGAAATAATTTTATTTGTTTCTATAGTTTGTCCTCTCCTTATGTAGCCTATTCCTCAAAAGCTATCTGGAGCCTATAATAAAAGGACATCTTTTCCAGCGAAAAAACACAAATTCCTCTTTCAAAAAAAATCCTTAATGTGTGGCACTTGACTTTTTCTTTTTACTTAACCCAACTAATAAGTAGTTATGCATCTCACTAAACATAAAACTTAACTGACTTGTGAGATTCCAGAAAAAAACTTTAACAACAATGGTATAAAGTTTTGGGGAAATGTTGAAATAAGAAAATTCCCACTGTGACAAAACCCTCACAATAAATGCAGCCTAGTCCACTATGTTACCACATGATCTGGTATTAGAAAGTAGCAAACATACAACACCTACCTTGACCAGAGGCTTGACAAAAATATTAGTTTGGAGAGACTACTATTTAATAAAGTAATTTAAAATCTCATTTAAAAATTATCACTCTTTTGTGATTCCTGTCTCTAAAACTGGAACCACTTTTGATATGCCACAACCTCCTAGAAATACTATGATAAAGAAGCCATTAGAAATATTCTCTACTTTTCCCATCACTGAGGAAGAGTCAATATACCATCACAGAGGAATGAGTGGGAACTTTCTCCTAAATTTCAATGAACGATACCACAGGCACGAAAATAATGTAAAGTCTTCATTGGGTATCCCTGTGTTAATTTATCAGGTCCAACTATCTTTTTATGGAAAAGGAGGCTATATTCATAATCCCTGAATATATGATTTTAAAATCCAGAAAAGCTCTGAAAAACCAAAAGTATTTTTATAAATTTGCTACAAATTCACGTAGCAGTAAAATATGATCTAAGGTGACAATTTATCTTTCGCTGCAGAAATATTCATGTGTTTGATTACAAGGTGCTTCTCTAGAACTGAAGATATTATATAATAAAGAGAATATATATCATATTACCTCTATACAATTTAAAAAATTCTAAATTTTGTAGCTCCAAAAGCTTTACATGAAGAAGGTGGATCTGATTAGGCTCTGTGTTATCTCTTTAGTAGGTGAACATTGTACATATGGTATAGCATATTCAATATTTTAAAAACTTATTGGGGAGGGCCCAGAATCTTCAATATTAGACCATTTTTTATGGCATGCTCTAACCGTTAGGTAATCAAGATTCCTAGCAACATAACCCACAGTTACTGAAATAACATGCTTTTCACAACTATAAAACCTCCCCTGACTGACTCAAGTCTGAAGTAGGTATCTTCCCTAAGTGCTCCCACAGTACCACATACTTCCCCTACTCCATCAGCATTTCACGCTAAACTGTAAGCTCAGTAATGGCAGGTGCTGAGGTCTCTAATTTTATTTACCAGTGATTCCCAGTGTTTAACTCAATGCTTGGCGAACAGTACATACTTGATTAAAATAACTGAATTGGAGAGCAGAAGATATGTCTTAAAAATTTTTCTTAGTACTTTCAAAATTCGAGGCACTTAGAAAAGGGCAGGTATTAGTCTCATTCATCTTTCGTCATTTCATTATTTAAAGCCCTTTTTAGTCTTATTTTACCAAAATATTTTAACAGCTGTCCATTCACTGACATATCTATTGTGGCAATAATCATGTCTGTTATTATTTTAACTTATTTTTGGTAATTTTCATTTAATGATGATAATTATTTGTTCTTTTAAAATAAGGTTCAGTGTTTAAATATTTATATTTGCTAACTTAAATTTTTTGTTGAATTTCCATTACTACTGAAATAAAAAAAACCCATGCTTATCATTATTATTAGTATCAATATCGGCAATGAAGGGATTTGAAGTACAATAAAATTGCTACACTTTAGCACATATTCAAATAATATTGACTAGCTTTCTGCATTCACCTCAGCTGAGCATTGCCCCCCATCTTTAATTATTTTATTTTTCTCATTTTTACTAGGACTAGCTTAAATCTTGACTCAGATTCTCTGTACTCATCTGATTTGGAAGAAGTAAAAATCAAATTCCCCTTCCTTCTTATACGAGCTAGAGGTGCTTTGAATTTTAAAATTCAGATTTATAAGTTGAAAGCTGGTCAGAACTGACAGCAACACGGAGAGATCCTGCTAACTACCCTGTTCATGATCTATTAGTTTTGGAGTATGCATGATTCTTGGTACTTAATTTTGGCTCAGGCTTTGGTTTCTTTAGAAGTTTTGACCCTGCCATGACCTTTGGTTTCTTTAGACAGGATCTTGTAGATTTTCAGAGGATTGTGATGGTATCCTAAGGTCTGATTGTGATTATACATTTTCCCACAATTGTCACTGCTTGTGAAGCAACATAATTAACTGAATGTCTTATAAACCACCAATTTTCAGCTACCTAAGGCCCAATAAAAGTAATAACCTTTAAAAAGCTTTGTGGGAGGTGGCTTTTAACATGGCTCTCAATGATCCCTGCCTCCTGGTATTTATGCTACTGTGTAAATCCCCTCCCCAGTGGTGTTGCCTGGAACTAGTGACTTGCTTCTAATGAATAAAATATAGCAAAAGTGATGGGATGTCACTTCTATGATTAGGTAACAAAAGGCTGTGACTTCCGTTCTGCTAGCCTACTCTCTCTTACCCTCTTGTTCATTCCAACGAAGCCACCTGCCATGTTGTGAGATGCTACACAGAGAGCCCACACAGCAAAGAATCAAAGAAGGCCTTGAGGGTTTGAGTGTGAGCAGAATTGAAGCTTTAGTCTAACAATCCTGACAATAACCATGTGAGTTATCTAGAAAGTAGATCATTCCCAGTTAGGCCTTGAGATGACTACAGCTTTATGAGAGACCCAGAGTCAGAGGACCCAGCTAATACGCACTGAGATTCCTGACTCAGAAAAACTGTGAAATTAATAGCTGTTGTAAGCCACTAGATGCTGGGGTCATTTGTTATATAGCAATAGATAACTAAACTAATATAAACTTCAAAAGCAAAATTTTTTTGTCCTAAAACAAAATATAACAAAATTATGGTTTCAAATTATATTCTTATCTGGTTAATATGCACCCATTAGATCTTTTAATATGATACAGTTCATGTTAACAGGAAATACATATGCCAAACAAGAGTTTGGGCACAAAATATTGACCTATTTGCGTGAATTACAGAGTTTTTAAACCTAAACTAAATCTTGGCAAGATGGTTCAATGAAAACTTTTGGATAAAAATAATCTATTTTATTGGAAGGAAAAAATATACTAAATAGTTCTTAAGTTATATCTGGTATTCTAGCCATCAAACATATTACAGGATGTTATCTGGCCCTCTTCCTGTAACCTAATGATAAGGTTACTGTGTGAGAGAAGTGTATTCGAATTTTTTTTTTTTACAATAAATATTAAGAAATAAATACCAAATATTTTCTTAAATAGACTTATTAACAATTCTGAAGGACTGTCTGTTATAAGTGTAAGTCCTTCTTTGAGAAACTAAGATATCAAATAGTTTTGCATACTACTCAAATTAAACTCAGTAAAAAATGTCTTTCCATTTAAACTGTTCTGTCCCTTGTCTTCTCAATCTCAATAAATGCTATTTCCATCTATCAGGTTGCTCAAGACAAAAATTTGGAAGTTCCCCTTAACACCCCACATCCCATCTAGGAAGTTCACTGCCTGGATACCACGTAGATCTCAAGTCCCACTACTTCTCTCCATCTCCAATGACATTCCCCCTGGTTAGAGTCATCACAATATTTTACAAAGTACTATTCCTCCCTAATGAGTCTCTCTATGTCTACTATTGTCCCATTCCAACTTATCCTCCACACAGCAGTCAGGGTTAATCTTTTAGAAATGCAAATCAGAACATGTCCCCTGATTAAAATCTATCGACTACTTCCACTGCTTGTAAGATAAGGTTAAAAAACAAAACCAAAGAGATAAAAACTTTAACAAGGGTTAGTTACAAGGTTCTTCAAGCTATGACTTTGCATTCTACTCCAACCTCCTTATTTGTTCCAAGCTGCCCTCTGGCCCCGAAGAACTTCCTTCAGTTTCTCCAGTGTGCCAAGTTCTTTGCTTTGACTTCCATGTGGAAGGTTTTTTTCCCTTGACTAATTACTATTTATACGTCCGCTCCCTGCTTAGGAAAAACCTCTTCTCCTAACTTGTAGGAATTTTTCTTTATTGCATTAAACACAATTTGTAGTTATACACTTATTTGTTTGAATATTTAATAAGTGTCTCTCTTGAAAGTTGCTTCATAAAGTCCAGGAACAGTCTGATTTTGTTCATCAGTGCCTGACATAGTGCCTGACACAGTACACGTTTAAAAAATATTTGTTGAAAAAAGACATAAGTAAAACTGTTCAAGATTCTGCTCATTGTAATCATAACTGGGAAAAGAGTTAAACATGGCCTTTTACCTATTAGGAATTTCCTCTTTCATCTTTATTTAGAATGAAATACATCCATTTTTGAGATCTGAAAAAAGACCTAATATTTATATTTGGCATGGCTATTATAACTCATCTATTTACTTCCTCAGTCAATCCAACTGTAACAATTCAAACTTAGTTTTTCACTTTACAATAACTAATAACACATCTACATTGACAAATTATAGAAAAAGCAATGACGTTCTAGTAGTCAAACGGGTTACTTCTGAAAGTGATAAAATCTATTAGGAAAACTGTATCAAAGCTATATTATACATTACTGTTACTGCTTTGGCTTACATTGTTCCAGGGCCTTTCCTCTGCACAACATCTGTTTGACCGAGGAAGAGGGCTGAGCTACAAGGTAGTGAGCTCTCCATTCTCAGAGATTTTTAAGCAGAAGTGTGAAAATCTGTTAGAGATATATGTCATAGAGGAATGAAGGCTGATATATGGGACGAAGGCTGATTTTATAATGTCAGTTGTTCTACTTTAGGATTCTAAGAAAGAAATACAATAAATGTCATTGAAATGCAAAAAAAAAAAAAAATCTATCTTATATCATGGAGATAGTCTCATTAAAGAAAGAGGCAGCCAGATGGGATAGCTATTTAAGACTTGGTAAAATTTTAATGAGTAATAAAATATTACATTAAGTGGGAATTACTTAAAAATGAGCAAGATGACATGACTGCTAAATTCTTTGATGTATTCATTTTATTACCCTCTAAAAACATTTACTTAAATGTTATTTAAAGTTTTTAATGCATTTTTTGCTATATATCATAATATGATATAGAAAATGTATGAGACCAATATAAAATTCAATTACTAAGGATACAAATTTTATTAACAGGTCCCAGTTTCACTCCTTAAACGAGAAATCTGATTCATATCTGTTAATTTGCTCAAAGATACCAGTAACATGTAGCTCTTCAGAATAATTACTTAAAATGTATTCCTAGGATATAAACATTTTTATTGTTTTACTATTCACCAAATTTATTATTCACAAAATTATGAGCAATACTACAATTGATTTATACCATACAATAAATGATGTATTCTATGAAAGTCAAATGTTTTCAGAGTCAATATAATCATAACATACCTTTTTTTGGACTCATGTGTTCACTTACAGTTTGCTTATGACTGCTTCATTGAGGTAGGAGTTTGCACATTACAAAAAGGTTTTATTGATTTATTAGTTACAGAATATACTAAGCATACTTAGTAAACTAGAAAAGCTAGCTCTGGAGCTAGTATTATATAACAGTAAGTTGTAGAATATTTCAGAGCAAAATTGGAGTGTTGGCACAGGAAAGATAAATGGTATAAACTAGCAAAAACTAATATTTGGTAAGTCCACTAACACAAACAAATCAGGTCTTAGAGTTGTACACTTAGTTGAAGATGAGGAAAATATTTACTTAGTATTTTAAAGCATACAGTCAATTATTCTATAATAAACTATTAAATTTCCTTTTTTGAAAAATGTTCTATTTGAAGATATATAGAGAAACCATTAACATTAGATAATATGCTAGACCATGCTTTTTCTAGCAAATAATTCTTTTCTTTCAACAACTTATAATTCAGTTAATTGATTTGACTTTAATGGGTATTTGAGGGGGGCTGGTTAAAAATGAAAGTATTTTAAAATGTTTCTGAGGAAATGTTTTTTAAACCACATGTGTTAAAACTGACAAAGGATAAAAAGAGTTTACAAGACTTTATACTGAAATTCTGTGAAGCATCATTTTTCCCTTTTGTAATTTAAAAACTCACAGGAGATCATGTAGCCAAAGGTGGTAACATCTGTTCTGAGTTCTGTTTTTGAAGCCAAAGCATAAGAATAGTATTAAACATTTTTGCCTTTTATTTCTTTATTAAGCCTTTTAAAATGGACTAGTTCGAAGACTTCTGAGTGCATATAAATAAGCAAAATGGAGGGTAAGTGAAAATCAGCATAGCATGTTCATGACTCAGCTGAACATAGCTCATTGACATGTTGTTCTGATCATTTTTTTTCTTCCTAAGTTGTGAACTCATTAATTTCCACCCCTAATGAACCATTGAATACTTAGAGGAAGCAGAAAGTTCACTGATATTGAAATACAAATTAATGAGGGGCATAAAAACAAGTCTGTAAAGTTACCTCAAGAGACTCTTTACTAGATCTCTAAATTGTGTTCATTTGATCAAACTATTCACACCGCTTAGGCCATAGTTGATGCAATTACTTTTCTATTTAGCTTATTTAGTAGCTACTACTTGAAAACTAAGTTAAGGAGAGAAAACATTGGAATAATAATAAGAACATATTAAATATAGTTTTACATATATTGAAGTAAAATCCAAAACACCCATAATGTGCTATTTGTGTAAATATTCTAGCAAATAGAGGCTGAAAAACCACTGTTCATTTTATTTTACTTTATTTTATTATTAAATTTATTGGAGTGACATTGGTTAATAAAATTATATGTTTCAAGCATACGATTTTATAATACATCATCTCTATATTGCATTGTTCACCTCATTTTAAAAGTAAAATGTTAAGAATTCCAAATATCGTCTCACAAGTAGTTATTTAATGTCATAACATGTTACTAAATTTTAATCTACTTTCTTATATATATTTAGTCTCTAAACCAAACTTAATTATGCTTTTTCTTATACAACTGAAAGCAAACACCACGTGATGCTACATATTATGAATATTAAAGATTGTATTTAAATAAAATTTATAAAAGTCAATGCAAGTTAGCTTCATCTTATACAATACAAAAAAAAGTCTAAACTTCTACTTAGAGCATATGTATTACTAGTAAAGGGATTAAAGAGTCAAGAAAGGTTGAGAAATATTGCTGTAATACTGCTGCTGTTTTTCGATCATTTTAAACCCAGAAAAGTTTCGATTAAGCATGAAATAAGTGAGTTAGTGATTTTTATACTGCTAAATAAAATGCAGCAAGCTAGAATAACTGGTTACTTTTTTTTTAAGGTATCTTATTAAGATGGCTTATTAAGCTACTTACTGTTGTTTTCATAGGGCTTTAGGCTGATACTAAACTTTAAAATGTAGGATTCTTTTCTTCCTAACTTTGATAAAAGTTATATATGATTAGCACCGAATGAAATTTTCTAATGTCAACATTTCGAATTTTGATTAACAGAGAATACAAATCAACCTTATTCAAGATTAATTCAAAAGACTGGCAACATCCTTTGGGAGACTAGTGGGGATAATATATCAGTGCAACCCCAAACTTCAGACAAGACAGAGGCCAACAAAGTAAAAGTAATATTCAACTTATTAAGCTGGCATTGTCACGGTAATTTTCTCTACCTGATTTATCTTTGATTCATAAAAACCATATAATCTCAAATTAAAATCGACATTTAGAGTCTAAAATATAATCACAACCCTACTGTTGATAGATACGATGACTGATACACACAGATGATGGAAATTAAGACAAAATAACAGTTGACAAAAGCGGTGCAGGTAATAACCATGAAGTAAGAAAGAGAAATTCAGACAGTGGTAGGCTTTCTGGACAGTATATAATTAAAAACCTGGCCAAGTTCCACAGGGTGGGAAGAAATGCAGTTGTTCAGCTCCATTATATCATTATCATGTCTGAACACGAAACACCCTACATACACCCTATCGTTGTTATTTTTTGAATGAGGATAAACTAGGAGTGTTTTTTTTTTTCTTCCATCAGAGTCTTTTTCATCTTTTATAGAGCATTCAGGGCTAGAACTAAGGTGAGGTGAATTAGGCACTCAATTGAGATGAAAAATTTAAGGGAGTGTAAAAAAAACCTCATTAATCAAGATAAACGATATTTTAAAAAAATAAAAATTAACATCAAAACTCTATGATAAACAAAATATCAAAATTTAAATAAAGAAAAGATCAGTACGTAGTCTAATATTGATAAAGTCTCTAAGGCAAAACTTCTTTACATTGTAGTGAGTTTCTTTAAAAGATGAATTTTGATAAAAGGTTGAATGGTTTAGGTGTATCTGCTATCATTTACATAAGTACAGATATTTGAGTAAGGAAAAATTTCTAAAGTAAATTTAATAATAAATCCCTAAATGTTGTTTGAAGGCACTCGACATCCTAAATCCCCATGTCTAAGCCCTATCTGATTTTAACTTTAAACTCTTTGGTATATGCTAAGTAAGTTTTCTCAAACTAGACAGACTGATTCCAGCACCAAAGTAGCTTCTTTTAACTCATCATGTGGCTGATGGATGGTCTTTGCTTTAATTAATTACACTGGGGGTTACAAGGAGGTGATTTTCTAATTCTATCATTTTATCTATATTTATTAACTGCCATACTTCTGTATAAAAGGGATTCTTCCTTTCTATTCTCCATCTTTTTTTTAGTATCTTTTATAGACTCTAAGATGTAACAATTAAATATTCTAGAATCAAATACAATTCTTTTTTTTTTTTTTCAATGCATAAATTGTCCCAAATTTGATCAGTGGGAATCTTTTCAAGCTGGTTCACTTTGTCCTTTCAACATGACCCTATTAGCTTTTGAGTACTTTCCTGCTTTCTGGCACAAAAAGATATTCTAGATTCACTGTACTTTCTCTGCTACAGTCCTAGGAGCTTTGGTGCCCTTTAATGGGAAATGTATTTAGAAACTAAAATCTGAGTGTTAGGTGTGTCCACTGCTTCTAAAGCCTTTTTTTTTTCCCCCCAACGGATAGAGCGAAGAAAAAATACTTATTTTTAAAGTCGAGAGTTCATATTGATAGTTTCAATTCAAATTTAATTTTATTACTTCTTTTTACCTAATGTCCTTTGTTTTATAGTGAAAATTCTGGCTCCTAATATTTATTTACTTAAGTGGTCAGTCCAACAATGTACATAAAATAGTTTCAAAATCTTAATAACCAGTAGTATAACTAAGTATGAACATACTTAGTTTACAGACATCTTCCTTACTCTTTTTTAACAGTTGCCTTGTATTCCACTATGTGAATAGGCCATAGTTCACGCAATTACTTTTCTATTTATTTGAGTTGTTTCTGTTTGCTATTAAAAATAATACTGTAATTCTTACAGTGTTTAATATTCAGGATAGGTTCCTAGAAGTGATTTTCCTTATCAAAGGGTAAATGAACATGTAATTTTGTTAGATATCATCAAATCTTCCTCTATAGGGGTTTTCAACACTTTGCATTCTCACTAGTAATGCCTGAGAATGCACAGACTCCTCTTCAGTTCCAGTTACCAAGAACTATATGAAGAAGCTCTTTTCCAAAGTTACGTGGTATTTATATTATGTCTGAGGCTAAAATATTATTTTTTCTCATTCACTATTTCTAGTTCCAAACAGGTGATTATAAATTTTTATTTAAAATGTATAAGTAGAAGAGATTCTTCAACCAATAGCTTGCATTCATAGAGCACATTATACTCTTCTAAGTACTTTTATGCACCTGCATCTTGTTTGATCCTCACAGCCATGGTTTAAAGCAGGTAGGGGAAGAATATCAGCTCTACTTTCCAGATGAGGAAACTAAGAAGAAACACAATTTAATGACTTGTACATACCTAATTTACGACAGTCAATGGACCTGTTAGTTCACTGATATTTCTGCTAGATACTAAGTTGCCGCCCCTTTAACTTTCAATTCTACCTTTTAATTTATTATATGTTAGTGTCATTTACTAGATAAAAGTATTTTGGAACAAATTTACCCATTATATTTGCTTCACAAATAGTAGAAATATGAAAGCTATCAATAAGTTATTTAAGTTCATCTTTTAAACTTATTTTGGATAATTAAGGTTAATTTGTTTGGGTTTAGCTCAAGAATTTTACAAACTATAAAGTGCTAACCAAGTCTAAATAAAATTTATTCTGGAAAAAATTCACCGTATTTTAATTTAAAGTAAGATTCAGTTATGTAGGCATAAGTTACAAGTTGAATACAGTGAAATACCTTTTAATATATAAACAGTTATTATTAATTTCTAAAATCTTAGAAAATCAAATGTAAAGTAGCAAAAATATAATTTCAAGACTGCATTAAAGTTCAAAGGCTTCCTTTGTACTAAATAATGTTTCTTTGCATTCTCTGTAAAGGTAAAAAAAAGTTCTATTCCATGTATAAAATACTTTGGCCTAAAATTTTTAATTAGATTGATTCATCCTTGAGAATGGCAACATATTTATCCTATCAAGTGAGCTTCAAGCAAATATTAAAGGAAAACATCAACAAACATTATAAATTGTGAGTCCTCAAACAGAGGCAATGAAATCAATGACAGTAACTACTAGCCCTGATTTTAGTCTCTTTTTCAAAATGTAAACTGTTTTCCATAAAACACAATCTGTACATTTGCCATTTATTTTTGAAGATAAATGTCGTTTATTTTTGAAATTGAAAAATAACAAAAAGACTTTAGACCCACATATAGAAAGTACTCTTTTTTATCCTTTTCTGAGACACTGACCTGTATACTCATTTAAAAATGAACACCACATCTTTACGTTATTAAATCTTTGTTTTGATCTATTAGTATTCACCAAAGTGCCATTTTATAAAACCTCACACTGAATAGACAAGGCTGGAGGTGACCATCTGCAGCTTTAGAGTCTGCGTTTGAATTGATGAAAAGAGCTTTGTGTTTTCATTGCCAAGTTTGATTCTTCCAGTCATTAGGCATTCCCCTCAGATCCCATCAATGAAGCCGTACTCTCTTACACCCATGTGTTAAATTCTCTTCTCCTCATGGTTTCCTTTGCCAGCTCTACTCAAGAATGACTATTGGGTCTTAGCCACATTCTTCTCACAGCTGTGTTAAAAAAGAGCATCAGAAAGTCTTCCTAAAACCCATATGTGTATCTGATCAATTCTCTGTCTTAGGGTCACCTCACATTGTGGTGTGATTATACAGAGATTCATTCTTGTTCTTGAACTGTGCTACTCTCATCGTCCTGGGAAAGATCAGGCCCTCCAGTCACTAGTAGAGAACTTCTGGGAAGACTAATGTGAAATACACATAGCTCAGGAGGCAGACTAGTTTAATTTAAGGAAGATGTTTCAAGATTTTAAATATGTTTGCATGCTATTTTTACCATTATGTAGCTTTTCAAGTGGCGAATGGTAACATAAAGAGAAATAACATATGCTTTCACATGCTTTTAGAATACTGTTAAATGCCACAGAGGAAAAAGTCAAATAATGATGATGTTCCAAGAACTATTAGTTAGAATGGTATAGATGTCAAAGCAGTAAAAAAATTAAAATTAGTAAGTTTATTAAGTTTCAACATACTGTTTATTATGTAACATTTGGATTCCTATTTTTCACTTTTAGTCAGTCTTTCAACAGAAATACCTAATGAAGTAATCTATAGTAGCATAACTATTTTTTATACTTAGGTTAAGAACTGAAAAAGAAACTGTTTCTGTTGAGTTGTTGAAGAATACATAATAATAAAGGAAGAAAGAAGATGCCTCTCAACCACGAAAATATGTTACATTGTCACAGGATGATTTTTTTCTCTTTAAATGTAAATGATCAAGAATGAAGTTTACCTATGGACAACATTTATGATTTCACCATGAGACAAAGTTACAATGAAATAAACAGATGATTCTTTCATTCTATATTTATCCAGGGCCAAATATGCACATGGGCAAATCTCTGACCAAATGAGGAGAAATAATCAAACATGGAATCTCAGAATCCAAGTGAAATTTGTATTTCTACTTGCTCTGGGGTACGATTTAGTTTCTTTCCAATTATATTTTTAAAATAAAGACTATACTTAGTAAGAAGTGTCCATCAGACTTGAGATGAGCGTAGCAAGGACTTATTAAAAGAAAATCAGATCCTGATTTATATAAAAATGTAGACAGTTTCTACATTAACAGAGAGATACATTTTATCTGATCTTCTATGTGTTTAATAGAAAAAGCAAAGCAGGACGTTCTGAGCGAATTATCAAGTATGATGAAGTTGAGCAAATTCAAGCAAGAATGATGAAAACTTCTAAAAATCTAATTTCTATAATACCTTCCTTTTTCCCCTTATGACAACAAAGTATTCTAAAATACACTAGTGGTTAGTGCTACTGTTACCTTCCAAGGATGTTCTAATAACTTTATATATCTTATTTTTATCAATTCTAAAACTATTCTCAGGTAAGATGGAGTTCACCTATCTTCACAGAAGAAACTAGGAGTTATGTAGTCTGACAAAAGTTAAAGAGTAAGAAGATTTTTAAATGGAGCTGACAACAGAACCAAGGAAAAGGATACTTGTTAGAGCGTTTGGCCACTCTTAGAAATTTAGAACTCATGTACATGTGTGAAAATCACATGTCTCTGAGGTATAAGAACTCTGGTTATATTTATTTATTTATTTTTAGCCTGTCATTTTTCTAGTTAAAATGTACATGATCACCATTAGGTGGATCCTATAATCTCCCTAAAATAATAGGAGCTCCATATCTGACTTTTAATTACTATAACACTGGGATTAATGAAAAACGACAAAAATGCCTGCATTATATTTAGTCTTAAACCTAAACAGTATGGATCTCTCTCATATTTTACTTTTGTTCTTTTTATCTCATTCCTCTCCATCGTGCTCATCTTAAACATGTTTTATTTACATTAGTAGACATATATACTAGCTAGCTCTAGATCACCTATTGAAAGAAAGATAGGTTCTGATGAAGAAGCAGATCATCAAATATAAGAACCCATGCGATAATTTAACTTTTTAATCCTTACTTTCATGCTCTTTGTGGTTCATTCCATAAAGTTAACTATAAAAGGGAACGTATCAGGAGAAGTGCTGATTCTTAGGTTTAGAGAATCCCCTTTCTTCTTTAGCCTGGGATCCTTCAGTTTCCACTTTATTGGAATTTCTCAAATTCTGGGTTAGGCTCCAATTTTAATAATCCTACCTTAATCCTTCCTTGGTTAAAAAGGAATGAGCCAGACAATTAAAATTATGTTTCTTTTTCATGTTAAAAGGGGATATTTCCTAAAGCAAGGTGTAAGCCCAAATTCTTTAGTTTTTATAGAGAAATGAATATAATTATATATCAATCAAACGTGGTAGGTATTGCTATATAATAAAATTAGCTCTAAATAAACCTACTTTATATACTCAATGGATGAGAAAGGGGATTCACTATACAAATATGTAATGGAATTAGATTTTTTATAAAATACATACTTGTTTGATAGAGTGGAACAAGATGTGTATTTCATAAGTTAAATATGTATTTAATTTAAAGACATTATGATTTACAAATCCAGAATATTAAATTCTTAAAAGCATTATCATGTGTTCGAGAATTAATTAAGCATGTTAGATGCTGTACACCTTACAATGATTGCTTAGGAGTCATCTGAGTCCACCTTCCACATATAAATGACAATAAAGCTATATCTGATTAGATCTAGATTTAGAATGTGCCTTATAAAGCTGGTTGGGGAGCTCAACTGTACATAAACTTTCACAAATAAACTATTTGACTTATTTAGGTTTCATATTTCACAGAGCTTTTAACTCTCAAACAAAAAAAACGTTCTGAAGATCAATTTAAGAAAAGTTTAAAATCCTCCCATTTTTAGTAATACTAACCAAAGTCAACTTTCAACATTATATTAAACATTGATTTAAATCTTATGCTGAGGTGAGAATTTATGAAACTTATTCTTGGATTCAATCGACAAGTATTTAAAAGTGTTCGGACATGTCTAATATTGATTACCTTGCTACTTATAGTCCAACCAAGAACTTATAGGAAAAATATCACAGGTAAAGTTGGCAAGAAGCAGAATAATTTTAATGAAAAGATAATGCAATTAGAAAAAATTCTCTGATGTCTTTCATATTAGACTATGTAAGACTATTTTAGTACAATTATTTTTCGTTATAGTTAAAATCCCATTCGGGAGCCTGCAATAAAACTTAAAAAGTTTGGTAAAGCCTTTTAATGAAAATCGTAGGCTTTTCTTTTCTTTAAAATAGCAGGCTTTTTTTTTTTCTGTTTTAAATCAAGAAACTGTGGAAATGCCCCATTCCCCCTTCCCAGTACCCAGAGTTGTCCACCCTGTTTTATAATTCAACCTGCAAACAGATTAAGCAGCTGAGTTTGTGGAAAGTATGTTTGCTCTACTCTAAGAACTCTTGTGTGACACTATGGCGACTCCCCTGACACCTCGAAGAGAACTACAGACAGCTCTTACTCATCAGCAGGGAAACCAGGCTGAGAATTCACAGTTTCTTTGTAACCTCAACTTCTTCACAGAAACCAGTATTTGGCCAAAAGGCAGGGAAAGACTTTCTGTTAGCTTTACATGTTCTACTTTATTTTTTTTTCTGTCAATACCACTTAAAAGATGCAGTATGCCCTATATTTCAAAATAAAATGTTTTAAAGTGATCTTTGACACTTCAATTATGCAATTAAAAATTATCAGAACACATGCAACTTTTAAGTAACTGATTTTTTAAAAGAAAGGTATAGAAAGAAATTCTAAAGAGGTGATACTTTTTTCTTGAAAATTTGTTTAAAAGTATACAATTTTTTCCCTGCATTTTTTTGTCCAATATATTCATTATATAGCTGCAGTTTATAAGGGAATTCGAATCATATCATGTAAATATGGCCCACAGTAAAGCTCGCATGCGACGAAAGTTATTTCATTGCAAAACTCAAATCTTTGATAGATTTTCTGATCTCTTAAGTCAGGTCATAAACACTTTTATTTTCAGTAACTATGTGTAGTTTAGGCATGTTAAGTATAGTAAAATATATTTTAAAAATCCTTTGGAAAACTTTTCTTCTAGGACATAAGAAACATATCTGTAGATGGAAAGACAAATAGAAAATAAAATGTAGCATAAATAACCACCGAATTTTAAATCTCTTGTGATGGTAAAAACATTGATTAATGAATTAGTGTGTCAGTGCTCTCTTTAACAAATGAAGAATCATGGCTGGTCCTTGGCAAAACTATTGAGTTTTTCTTACAAAGCTCCTGTGCTTTTAACTTGCTCTTTAGTTCCCTTTACCTTCACATTAACTCTCCCAAACCAAGTGCATCCAAGTGCATCAAAAGAGCAATTTAAAAGCTAAATCACAATGTGCTCTTCTTCCAAAAGTATACACATTTTTTTAAAGAGACATACATAAGGACGGTAATGCTTAACCCAAGGGAATGAATTTTTGCTGGTGAAACTTCAGGCTTTATGACACCTGGGCCAAGAAGCTATTTTGGGGTAATGTGGTCTGGCATTCATTACATTTTACTCTGTAAGTGACTATCTGCCTATAAATATTGACTGACTTATAGATGTTAGTTCTGTACAACTTCTCCTTCTAGTTAACTCCTATAGGTTAAAAAATCGAAGAAATTTTTTGATTCTGAAATAAAGCAAACTACAAATTTAAAATTCTACAATTATTAGAAAGAGTATGTGGTCTCTCTCTACTATTATTGAAGATTTCAAGTCTTTTTAATGTAATTGAACTCAATGGAAGTTGGTGGACAAGTTAGGACAAGGGTTAAAAGCTGATCACTAGGAAGTAAGAGACCCTAACTCTTAAGAGAGTGAAAAGAATAGGGGTGCCAGCAAGGGAGGTAGGCAAGAAGGACCATACTTTTCTACGAAGCTGGTAAGCTCTGGGTACTGGGTTGGGATAAAAACATTTTATCTAGGGCTCAAAGCAGATCAAAGTATATCTGAAATTTTCCTGTGTACTCCTGACTTGATGTGCTTTTAATTTGCTCTGTCATTCCATCCCACTATTAAATTGTTCTAGTTCATTTGTTCATAAGCAATTATGAAGCGCCTACCTTACGGCAGGCATCGTGCAAGTATCTGGAGAACATGGAAGTAAAAAGATGAATAGAACACTGTCCATGTCTTGGGAAAGTTCAATGATGGGTAACTTTGCAGGGAGTGGGGTAGATAGGAAACAGATATACAAAACAATTATAACACCTAGATGATTAAGGTCTCTAATAAAGGTAGGGACTAAGTATTGTGAACACAATAAAGAATGAAATAATAAAGAAACATTGTAGGGATAACATTTAAACTGGACTTTAACGAGTAACAAAAATTTGGCCAGGTACTAAAAGGGAAAAATATGTTCTAAAAAGAAGCAAGCACATGTGCAGAGACATTGTGGTAGGGAATAATACCAGAAAAATGGGAGAAGGCTACTGATGGCCTCATATGTCATGCTCAGTTGTTTATACTTTAACTTGTAGGAGAGGAAGAGCCCCTGAAAGATGTTAAATAGGAAAGTAATATAATCTGATTTTTGTTTTAGAAAAATCAACTCTAGGAGTGAGAAAGATAACCTTGAGAGAGTTACAGGCATGTAAACTAGT
This sequence comes from Pteropus alecto, assembly GCF_000325575.1. Lineage (NCBI taxonomy): Eukaryota > Metazoa > Chordata > Mammalia > Chiroptera > Pteropodidae > Pteropus > Pteropus alecto. The sequence goes on from NW_006436664.1 coordinate 3,814,052, forward strand.
TTTATGATTATCTCAATAGTCTAGATGAGAGATGATGAGGGCTTGAATTAATGTAATTATCAAGTGAGGATGGGGTGGAAGGAATCAGGAGATACTCAGATAGTAGACAAAATAGGGATTACGGCAAAGTAAATGTGAATGGTAAGAAAGAGTGAGGGAACAAGGACAGTGTTGAAATTGCTGAAGACCATTAACTGAGACAGGAAACAGAGGAAAATGGGGAAGGCTTTTATTTTCAAGGGAGTAATTTTCAGCAAAAATACTATGATATCCGACAGAAAGGAGTGATTTAACTTTCTAGGGCGTTGGAGATTTTGTAGAGAAGAGGAAATCGAACTGGTCTTGCTAGTTTGATGAATATGGTGATACTAATACTATAATTTATAGAATGCCTATGATAAAGTAACTGGCACTGAACTAGGCATTTTACATGCTATCCAGTTTGCTCCTCACATCGACTCTGCCTGCGAAGCCGGTATTCTTGTCTGAATTTTTTAACTGAGGAACTTTTGCTTCCGAGGGTTAAGTAATTTGCCCCAAATCTCACAGGAAATAAGTAAGAAAGCAGGGATTCAAACACAGGTCTGTCTCACTAGACTGCAAAGCCTGTCTCTATTTTCTATGCTGCACTGAATCTCATAAGATGAATAAGTTTCTCATGGGGGAAAAAGGCAAAAGGCTCTAAACAAGGGACCAACATATAAAAAGGCATTCAGTCTTGAAAAGGCAGAGTCTTTCTGAAGAAGACAGTGCAGTTTGGACTGAAATGACGAGAAGGAGGGACTACGCAACGTGCACTGTTCTAAAAGCATTACATGTATTATTTCATCTAATTCTTATAACATTATGAGGTAGAAATATTATTGTCCACATCAGCACAGTGTTTTGAAATAAAATGTCCAAGTTCACATACCTATGCATTCTGAATCTGGAGCGTGAGCTTTTAAACCAATAGGCTATACTGCTGAAGATACATGAGCATCTTTACTTATTTTTTTACCATGATCATATCAGTTTTATAATAAAAATATAATTACAAATGGGGCATTGAATTTAACAGTTAGGAAATCATTGGTCATCTTAAGAACAACAATTGAGTATAATATCTAGCTGGCCATAGTGTACTGAACAACAGAGGAGCAAATGGGAATTGAAAAATTTGAGATAGTACAGATCAGTTATTCAAAAAATTTGGCAGCCACCACCTTAGCTCGCCCAACACTACCTTTTTCTTGAGCTAGTGAGGGTAGATTTTAGTTTTTATTTTAGCTTTTCCTATTCAAAAGAATCTTATCTAAGAACATACATTGACTGATATTAATAATAAAAATAATAATCACTGTAAGAAAAAAAAGAAATTTGGTTGTGAAGGGAAAAGAGAAAATATAGATGTTTTTAGTTTAAATTGTAATTATCGCCCAGAACACGAATATATTTATAAAGGCGCTTCAAAAATAATTGCTAATAACAGAAATTTCAGATTAGAGAATAATAATACCATCTAACAAATTGGTATTATATAAATTGGTTTCCTGGAATGTTATCCTCTTAAACCCAACAGAATAGGCTGAGGTCCGAATTAACTGCAATAAAGATACACTACCCAATTGAGGGCAATTAAAAATAAAATTAGCAGATTGATTATGGAAAGAAAAGCATGATAATATTTCATCTAGATCTTACTGCTGAAAATTAGAATAAGAGATTTAACATTTAAATTCAAATTTAACTCTTGTAAGTGACATAATTGTTGCCTTTAAACTCTGTTCATAAACTGGTGCCATTCTGTTAAAAAGTTTTGATCTGTGTGGTTAATATAGTGAATTTTTCAAAGGGTTAAACTTATTCAATTTAAAGCATTATCTGAGATGATGTTGGTGTACAAAGTTATTTCTTTTACAAAATGATAACAACAGTTGATGAGATCTAAAAAACAAAAGGTTGACAACATCTTCAAAATATTTTTAGAAGCTAATTGCTCTCTGGGAAACACTGTTTTAGAGAATTTTAGTTATATATAGAAATTAAAGGATTACATATATAAAAATATAAAAGTAATTACACTTAAAATTTGTAATTATTTGTAGACTTTAAGCAACTGACTGTCAAATCAGATCCTGACAGATCCTTACTATTTTGTAATTTATAATTAAATGAATTTAAAATGTGTCTTGGTGTACTCAGATTATTAATGAACATTATGAATAACTGGATACAGTTTCTGGCTGAATATAAACCTGATCTTTAAATCTACAAAAAATATAATACCATAAATCACAAGTTTCAAGGTACAATGATAATAAAGATTCATGTGCAAAATTCCTAATCTGTTTTAAAATGGTCTTGACTATAGATTTACCTAACTTTGGGCTATTACCAACATATAATTTCAGAGATGCTGGGGAAATAGTTGAGATGACTTATTTTCAAATAAAAAGTAGTGAGAAATAAGAAACCTTGAAGTTATCACTACTTCTTTATACTGTGGAACTGAAAAAAAAAAAAGAAAAAAGGCATATCTTAAAAATTAAAAGCAATTAGGTATGTGAATGATGTAATACTGTTAACAATACATAAAGAAGGGCTCAGTTAAAATGACAAGTCCTATTACATTAAAACTGCCTTAGAAAATTCTGCTACAATGTTCAAGTCCCATAGATTAACAAGTGACTCCTTTTTCTGAAAAGTTATTCATTAACATTTTGCTGGCTATCATTAAGGACTGACTGATTGTGCAGCTTTATTTAAATTTTAATAAAAATGCAAAGATCACACGAAAACAAGCAAATGTAATTATGCACTGTGAAAAGCTGTTAGTGAACACTTCAGAAGAACAACACATGAAAATTAATTTCACTGTACCATATCCTTGTGTCTAGTGGTCTCAGATTAAAGGTTACAGATGATTTCAACTAGAGCAAGATTACTGTGGAGCTAAATGAGTTAAATTGGTAGCCTGACTGCCTCTTCCCTTGCTAATAACTTTATCTATTACCTGTAAGATGATTTTAATAGTATGGCTTTCATGAACTGATGAAGATCAGTTATTAAATAAAAATGATTTGCTCTTACACAGTAACTATAATTCCCAAGTAAATGGCTTCTTGATCCCAAATATGGACATGAGAGGCAGTCTAAAAAAGTTCATTTGGCTCAATGAACTTTTGTCTTAAACTACCAGCAGCATGAATAATAAATATATTGTTTAGTTGCTAAAAGAAAGTGTGTTTGTTTGTTTTGTTTTGTGCTTTTGAAATAATGCAAGATCATATTACTCACTTCTGAACTTTGTCGCTGGCCGCCTGGGAGGCCTCCACGGCGTGCTGAAGCTCTAATTCCATGTTTGCTCGATCTGTCAGAGCTTGCTGCAGTTGGGTAGCTAGTTCTTCATTTTGTTGTTGAGTGATGAAAATAATATTCTCTCTACTCTTTAATGCTTCTTCATAGGTACTAAGGGTATGGTTAAACTGATCCTTCAGATTTTCTTCTTGGGATAAGGATTTATGTAAACTGAGAAAACACAAAAATGAGTAATTTTAAACATAAATATGTAGGCTGACTGGCCAATAATTCATGTAACGAAAATCTCCAGTGAGAAATATAAATTACTAAAAATCTCAATAAAGACACACTTATATAAAAATAACTTTTATGTCACAATATTATACATGATGATTATTCTAGTTCTCTGCTTTGAGGCTGAAAGCTACCCAGACAAATGATTATACATGCTACCAAGGCATATAAGAGGATGCTGCATGATGTTAATTTAATTATGTCAATGTAAATATTACAGTCAATTTTCTTTAAAAGGAATAGCAGATAACTGAAAAAGTATCTCTAGGTAAATAAAAGAATATAATAATAAGCTGACTGCAAAGACGTGAGACAAGAATGGGCATCAGTTTAGTAAATCTAGAGTCTATTCGGCTGAGCACTTAATGAGAATGAATGAAGTTTGTACAAACACCCATTGGCCTTACACAAAGCATTTTTTTACCTGTCATAAGTGAGATATAAATGAAGTTAAAATCACTAGTCAGACTGCACAGGAATAATATGTATTCAGATATATTTCTTTTTGTTAATGAATCTTATGCCAAATACATCCACTCATAAAATCATACAGAGAAATAGCATATAAATTAAGACTAAATGAATGCAGAGGAAAATGCAGATAAATAGAATCCTAAAATGCTAAAGGTCAAATCTTTGATATGTCATTACACCTACCACCTGAGGTTATTTTGAAATGGCACCAAGCACCTCACTCAATTAAATAAAGACATTTTGAAAATATAAATATTTAATAAGGGAAATTTAAAATCCACACAGGAGATGTTCTCTTTTTATTAAATAAAATCACTTCAGTATATGCATACAAAAGAAATGTCGATGGGAGACCTGAAGTAAAACAACCTAACTATATAATAGAGATTGATAAAGTGAAAGAAAGTAATATAACTTTTAAAGCTGCCAAAAGCTAGTCAGGGAATTTTAGCACTGGCCGAATATCTAGTCTGATATTTCAGTGTGCTCACTTTGGAGAAGGTGTCATGTAGAAATAAGACACACTTGGAACAGGGACAGCTAACATTCCAAAAGAAATCACTTCAGGATTCAAATTAGTTCTGATGAAGAAAGCCTGATGCTAAACCGTGGTCAATTGATCAGAATAAGAATGGTGTACAGTGCCACATTTGTAGAGTGTAAAAAGGTATATCTTTCTTTGTAGTTTTCGTCTTATTATTGATCTCGTTTCATTTCTCCTCAGTTCTATCAACCCAAATGTCTAAAGACACCTGTCTCCTGCTCTTTCTATTTCTTTTAACACTTTCTGCATCCCTCCAGTTCCAACTTACAATTTTCTTCAGTCCACTCTCTATTTGAAAAATTCAAGAAAGAAAGAAACTAAAAACAAAACAAAAACCTTTCAAAAGACAAGTCTGTTTATATTGTTTACTTTTAAAACATTACTTACATTGTAATTGTTAATTACATTTTAAATTACATAAAGTGCACCAATTTAAATTATTCAGCTGGGCAAAATGTAAAGAATAAAATACAGAATAAACCCAGAAGAAGGCTCCCAGTGTTCCCTCCCCGTTGATTCCCTTCCCCCAAAGTAATCACTAGTCTGACCTCTATTAAGATTAGTACTGCTTATTTTTGAACTTTTTGTCTGGCTTATTTCGCTTAACATAAGGTTTATGAGATGTATCTTGTTGTTGCATGCAGTTCGTTATTTTTTATTACTATGGAGTATGCTGTTATATAAATATCCCACAATTTATTTAACCATTTCACTATTATTACTAGCTATTAATATTCTTGTATATATCTTTTGATGGACCTAAGTACTCATTTTGTCCTCCCTAGCTTTATTGAGATACAACTGACACTGTGGAGTAGAATTCTCTGTAGGGTGTACGTATGTTTAGATTCTTAGATGCCGCATAGAGTTTCCCAAAGTGGTTGTACCAATTTACACTCCCATCAGCAATGTTTGGGAGTTCCAGTTCTTCTAACGAGCTCTCTTAGAGTGGGACCACCAGCCTTTTACACATTAGACATTCCAATAGGTGTGCGGTGATATTTCACTCTCTTAATATTGTCTCTTGATGAATGTAAATTCTTAGTTTTACTGAAGTCCAATTTATCACCGTTTCTTTAATGGCAGTGCTTTTTGTGTCCCACGTAAAAATCGTAAGCCTATCCCATTCCTTTATAATTTAATCTTACACATATGGTCTCATTTAAAACTCACGGTGGGCCATCTTAGTTTGGGAATTTTGCATTTGTCTAAGATATCCAAAATACTCTTCGGTATCCCCTAACTAATTAATTATTAAGAATTAATGATTCAGCTTTAAAAATTTCATTATTAAGATCAAGATATCCTGACTTAATTCTCTAATTGATCGCTTCTTAGTCTTCGATCATTTAATTTTTTTTTTTCTTTGTGGCAAATTTATACCCAATTTTGATTTTTCTCTCAGATGGACATGTGACTGGGACTCTACTCTCAAGCTCAAAAAGCTGCTTATCATTTAAAATGACTTTGAAATCTTTAAATTCCCATCAAGATTTTCTCAAATTGAAGCAGTAGCTAGAGTGATCTTTTAAAAGATAAATTATATAATGTCACTTAAAATCCTGCAATAGCATCTCATTGCACTCAGAATAAATCTCGAAAAATGATAAAAACAAATTACATATTTTAACTCATTAAACCGCATAACAACCTTTAAGAAAAGTCCTGTCAATACTACTTTTTTACTGATGACAAAACTCAAACAGAGAGAGGTAATTTAACTTCACACACCTAACAGAGCCAGAATCTGAACCCACAGTCTTTCCCCCTGGCTAGAACACTCCTCTCTACTTGCCATAGGCTATAAAGCCCTGTATCATCTGTACTGCCTCATCTCTAGCCAGATGTTCGGTTTCTCAAGCACATCAAGCTTTATCCTGCTTGCAGCATTTGTTCGAAATGCCTTTCTCTCCTCTACCTGACAAACTCTTACTCATCCATTAGGTCTCAGCACAAATACTGCTTTCTCAGATAAATTTTGATGTTCTCTCTTTGTTATTCTGCCTCATTAACCTTAATAATTTGTAGTTTTTTCAGTTTCGTCTTGTGATTTACTTCCCCATTCCAACATACTAATACTCCATTTACATAGAGCAATTTTATTTTATGGAAAGAACTCGATCCTTAAGAACTTCAATAAGTCAGAATGTTTATAATTCTAAGGAAATTTTCTTATGGGAATAAAAGCGAAGTAGAGGAGATGTATGCCCAGTATATATAAATCTATAACGACTGAAGCACATTTTTGTTTTAGTGCTTTTTTCCTTCAGAATTCTCTTCCCTAAACTGATGACAAGGCCACATTGTTTAGCTTTTTTCAGAATCATATTACATTTAACTTCTTTTCAAAGTTATTGATCTTAAGATGCATTTTCAGCATGATAGCATTAAATTTATTGGTACTTAAATGACACCGTATGGGGAAACTATTTTAAGTTATGGTAAGAATAAATGATGACTCAACAACTGAAGAGCCATTAAGTGACTCTCAGAATTTTTGAAGCACGTAACCAATAGTGTGGCTCACACAATATTGACATAGTATGGTAACTTATCTCTGATTATCATGAAGGTAATGAGGTAACATTATAAAGTTTCAATTCACTCTTCCAGTTTAAAAATTTTGTGATTCTTAATGAATTTAATTTTTCTACTTTAGTATACAAAGTAAGACTTTTAAAATAGTTTTACTAAGCACTTTTGTATTATTATAATTCAAATCCACATAAAATGAGACTGCACATTATCTCCTGTGCTGCTCACCACATTGAGTCCAACAGCAGGCCAAGGTTGAGAACGCCCTTCAGTGAGCATTATATCCATAAGTAGCATGTAACAGATTTCCTTTCTGTAGTGGCTTCTGTGTTTCTTTTACTGTCTCCTAGTCTATTCTGTCATGTCTGTGGTCCTGTTTTCCTGGTCCCTGACTCTCTGTACTGCCTCAGCTTAATATACCTTGGAATTTTTTCAGGTTTCCGACCCACTTTTATGCTTTGCTTGCAGATGCTTATGTTCTCCTCAGCTTGTCTGCTTACCTGCTTGTTGAATTCTCTCTCTCAACTGTAATGTCACATATGAATTCAGCTTATTTTTGCAACTAAGTACTTTTCCATTTAAACCAAGTTGTGATGGTACTTTTCCTGGCTTCCTCTCTTGTCTCCATGATCAGCTATTACTTAAGTTCTTGCATGAGATCACTTTACTCATCATCCTACAATATGCTCTTATTCACAGTAACTGGTCAACCAACAGTATGTTCTATATATGCTGTTTATAAAAACTGAATAAATATTTTTGGATTAAAAATTTAGAAGGAAGGTACCACCGTGTAGAACAACAAATAGTTCTTAACCAGGAATAATTTTGTTCCTTAGGGAACATTTTGCAACATCTGGAGATACTTTTGGTTGTCAGAAATGGAGGGGAAGATGCTGCTAGCATTTAATGGATAGAGGCCAGAGATGATGCTAAACAACCTACACTACAGATGACAAACCTCCCACAACAAAGAATTATTCAGTCTAATATGTCAAAAATGCCAAAACTGAGATGAAAAGATGTTGGGTTTGGATTGTGAAGAAGTAGATTCAAATTTTAGTTCTGTCATTCACTCTGTGTGACCTTGGGAAAAATACTTTACTTACTTGGGTATTAATTCCCTCATCTTTAAAATGAGAAAAATCTCATGGAGTTAACATGAAAACAAATTGAGGTGACTTATCTATGTGGAAATATCTATCAGAATACCTGACAAAGAACAGGCATTCGTACATGCATGACTTTTAAAAGAAACAATTAACTGTATGAAATCTTATACAATACATAGACATTTTATAAATACTTTGATGAAAAACAACTGCCTGTTTCTACAGGTTTTTCATGAATTGGGAGAGAAGTAAACCAGTTTTCTTAACCTTTATCACTTACTGATAACATTCTCAAATCATTCTGGAAAAAAAAAAGAGGGGACAGGTTTGGCTTGTTTTTACTGAATTAAAATAAATAAAGACAAAGTAAGTATGAAAGGCAGAAGTATGTGCTACCTTGTCCTAAGTATACATTTTCTAAGAGGACAGTGTCTGTTTTTACTTCCTGGTTTACTACATCAATTAACTTGGTCTGAGTTTTTAACCTATGTTATTTGTCCTTTCTCTGAAGAACTTCTTTTAACATTTCTTGTAAGGCAGGTGCACTGATGACAAATTCTCTCAATTTTTGTCTGTTAGAGAAAGTTTTTATTTCTCCTTCACTTTTGAAGGTAATTTCATTGGATATGGAATTCTAGTTTGAAGTCCCAAGTTGAAGCCTGACATCTAAGGTGCTTGAAAATTCTGTTCTACTTTCCATTTCAGACTTCTTCCTACCAACCCTATGAAAACTTTTTGTTCGGGCCCAATGGAAACATACACTGTTCTTCGAAGATGCCCTCACGCTTTTCACGTTGGATTATTGCTCACCCTGATGCCTCAAGCTGAATGCTCTTTCTCTATCCCTCTCTACACCATATCACTACACAAGATCCAGATGAATTGTCACACCTGTCATGAAGTCACGCTCCATATACTGCCCAAGGAGACACTCCTTCCTCTAAGCTCCCATACCCTTTCTACATCCCTTATATTACATTCATCACTTTCTACTATCCTTTATAGCTATTGTATACTTGTTTTATCTTCTCTACTAGAGCCTAATACTACTGAAGGAAAGGAGTGTGTTTTATTCTTTGTTTTCTTCTTGGGCCTCACACAGTGGCTTCTCTATAGGAGGGATATATAAAAGTGTTTATTGAACATCATTGCTTACATGCTCCATTTGAACAAGCAGGCTCTAGCAATATTAAAAGAATCAGATCAATTTTATTTCTCTTCCTTTTCTCCTTATCTTAATGTGCGACCCCATATATATGCTCTACCGCTTTCCCTCACCCATATTCCAGTCTATTCCATTTTTGGAGAATATTTTTAAAATAAACTTTTTGTATTGAGATCATTGTAGATTCATATGCAGTTGCAAGAAATAATACAGAAAGATCCCTGGGATCCTTAACTCACTTTCTCCCAATGGTAACTTTTTATAAAATTATAGTATTAACAGAACCACCAAGAAATCGACATTAATACAGTCAAGATACAAAACAGTTACATTATCACAAGGATCCCTCATGTTTCCTGAGTTCCCTATCATCCCCATTCCCTCCTTAAACCCTAATAACCACTAAGCTGTTTCCTCTTTCTATAATGTCATTTTAAGAGTGTCATATAAATGGAAAGTTACTTTTAGGATTGTCTTTTTTTCACTCAGCATAATTCTCTGGGAACTCATCCAGGTTGTTGCATGTATCAATAGTCAATGTTTTTTGAGAAAATGGTCCATTATTTCTAAATTGCCATTTTTATCTGTATAGAGTTGTCCATAGTAATCCCTTATCAGTTTTATGTCTGCAAAGTCTACAGTGATATCCTCTGTTTCACTCCTGATATTGGTAATGTGTCTTTTCTCTGAGGCTTTTATGTTCATCTTCTGTTATTTTCTTCCTTCTGCTTGCATTGCATTTATTTTTCCTGAGGTAGGAGCTTAAGATTGTTGATTTGATACATTTCCAATTTTCCTAATGTATGCATTTAGTGCTATAATTTCCCTCTCAACACTGCTTTAGCTGTGTCCCATAACTTTGGGTACGTTGGAATTTTATTTTTGTTTACTTCCACGTATTTAAAATTTTTTTCCTTGAGAATTCCTCTTTGACTCATAGATTATTTAGAAATGTTTCGTTTAGTTTCCAAGTGTTTGAAGATTTGTTTCCAAGTGTTACTGATTTCTGTTTTGTTTCTACTGCAGTCAGTACGATTTCAGTTCTTTTAAATTAATTGAGGTTTGTATTATGACTCAGAATATGATCTATCTTTGTATATATATGTTCTGTGGGCATTTAAAAAGAGTATGTATTTATTCCTTAGCTCGCGGCTGCATCTCTACAATCTCTTCACATAACTTTTTCCTTTTTGTGTCTCTCTCAAAACTCCCTCTGCCTCTTTTTTATAAGCAGACATATGATTGCATTTAGGACCTATCTTGATAATCCAGATAAGCTCCTTTTCTCAAATTCCTTAACTTAATCACATCTTTTGCCAAGTAAGGTAACACTCTTAAGGTTCCAGTGATTTAATGTGAATATCTTTTGGGAGCCCATTTTTGGCCTATCACAATCAATAAAATGGATAAACCTCTAGGTAGGCTAACCAAGGGGGGAAAAAAAGAGAGAAGACACAAATTACTAATATCAGAAATGAGAAGTCATCACTATTGATTTCAGGGAAATTAAAAGGATCATAAATGAATGCTATGAACAACTCTATATCCATAAATTTCATAACTTAGATGAAATGGACCAAATTCCTTGTATAATACAAACTATCAAAACTCACACAGGAGAAATAAATGATCTGAATAAATCTTTATTTATTAAAGAAACTGAATCAATAATTAGTAACATTCCAAAAAAGAAAGCACCAGGCCCAGATGGATTCATCAAACATCAAAGGAAGAAATGATACCAATTTTCTGCATTCTCTTCCAGAAAGAAGAAGCAGAGGAAACACTTTCTAACTCAATCTATGAATTCAGCATTATCCTAATATCAAAACCAGATAAAGACACAAGAAAGGAAAACTTGTCAAACTAATATCTCTTATGAATATAAATGTAAAAATCCTCAACAAAATATTAGGAAATCAAAGCCAATAAAACAGATAAAGAATTATGTACTAAGACCAAGTGGGGTTTGTTCCAGGTATACAAGGCTGGTTCAACATTAAAAAATCTATTAATGTAGTTCATCGCAAAACAGTCTAAAGGGAAAAATAATTTAATCACATCAATAAACACAGAAGCAGCTGTTGCCAAAATGCTAAAAGAAATTCTCAGCAAACTAGGAATAGAGAAAAAATTCCTCAACTTGATATAGAATGTTTACAAAAAACCTGAAGCTAATATCATACTTAACGGGAGAAAATAAATGCTTTGCCCCAAAGATCAGATGTCTCCTCTCACATCTCCTATTTAACACAGTACTGTAAATCCTAGCTAATGAAATAAGACAAGAAAAGGAAATAAAAGGTAGACAGATTAGGATGGAAGGCATAAAACTGGCTTTGTTCACAAATGACATGACTGTCTATGTAGGAAATCTCAAAGACTCAACAAAAACAAGAAATAAAAACAAAACCCCCGGAACTAATAAGCAATTACAGCAAGGTTGCTACATACAAGGTTAATATAAAGTCAATTGCTTTCCCATGTAGCGGCAGTTAACAACTACAATTTAAAATTAAAACACAATACTATTTACTATCACCCCAAAAATGAAATATTTAGATATAAATTTAACAAAATACGTATAGGTTCTATATGAAGAAAACTCTGATGAAAGAAATCAAAGAAGGCCTAATTAAATGGAGAGATATTCCATGTGCATGGATAAAAAGACTCAGTATTAATAAATGTCAACTCTTCCCAACTTGATCAATGAATTCAATGCAATTCCAATCAAAATTCTAGCAAATTATTTTGTAGATGTTGACAAACTGATTCTAAAGTTTATATGGAGAGGCAAAAGATCCAGAACAGCCAACTCAATACTGAAGGAGAACAAAATTAGAGGACTGACACCACCCAATTTCAAGATTTGCGATAAGACCATAAGCAATCAAGACAGCATTATATTGTTGAAAGAATAGACAAATAGAGCAACAAAAAATAATAGCCTTACACAAATATTGTCAACTGATCTTTGAAAAAGGAGCAAAGGCAATTCAACAAACAAGGGATAGCCCGTTTTCAACAGATGATGCCCATAAGAGAAAAAAAAAAAGAATCTAGACAGAGAACTTAGACCTTTCACAAAAAGCAAAAATGCTAATAGGCCTAAAGAGTAAAATGCAAAACTATATAACCTTTAGAAGATAATATAGAAAAAAAACTGAGGTAACCTTGGGTTTGTAATGAATTTTTAGATAACAACACCCAAAGTGAGATTCATGGAAAAAAAATTGATGTTAGACCTTCTAAAATGAAAAACTTACTTTTTCACTGTTAAGAGGATTTAAAGACAATTCACAGACTAAGAGAAAATCATTGCAAAACACATATTTCATAAAGGATTAGTATGCAACATACACAAAGAAATCTTAAAACTCAACATTAACAAACCACTCAATTAAAAAAGGGACAAATAAATCTAAACAGATCTTTAACCAAAGAAGAAATAAAGATGGCAAATAAACATATGAAAAGATGCTCAACATCATAAATCACTAGTGAATTGCAAATTAAAACAATGAGATATCACTACACACCCATTGGAATGGCTAAATCCAAAAAAGTAACAATACCAAATTTTGGTGAGGATGTGGAACAACAGAAACTCTCATTTATTGTTGCTGGGAATGCAAAATGGTACAATCACTCGAAAGACAGTTTGGCAGTTTCTTACAAAGCTAAACATAAATGTTATCATATGATCCAATGATTGTGCTCCTAAGTATTTACCTAATAGTGATGAAAACCTATGTCCACACAATGAGATGTACACGAATATTTATAGCAGCCTTATTTATAATTTCCCCAAACTGGAAGTAACCAAGATGTCTTTGAATAGGTGGATGCAAAAACAAGCTGTAGTACATCCATGTAATGGCATACTATTTAGTGATTAAAAAAATGAGCAATGAAGCCATGAAAATACATGGAGGAACCTTAAATCCATATTACTAAGTGATAGAAGCAAGTCTGAAAGAAGCCCATCTGGAAGGCTGCATACCGTATGATTCCAACTATATGGAGACAGTAAAAAGATCAGTAGTTTCCAAGGGTTCAAGAGAAGGGGGAGGGGGTAAAAAGGTGAAGCCTATATATATTTTTAAGTGCTATAAGACTACTCTGTATGATACTGTAATGGCGGATATGTAGAAAGAACTGTACAACACAAAGAGTGAACCATAATGTAAACTATGGGCTTTAAGTTTTAACAACGTATCATAATGGTTTCATTAATAGTAGCAAATGTGCCATACCAATAAAAGATGTTAATAATAAGGGAAACTGTGTGTGTGGGAGGAGGAGGTATAGAAAAACTCTGTACTATCTATACTATAAATCTAAACTGTTCTAATAAAGTCTACTAATTATCTGCCTCCTCAGCATGCAGAGTAGGAGTGAATATAAGCTAACTATATGCAGCAGGAGTGAAAAGTGACATGAGATAACAAAGAAAAAAGGGCACACATGGCTAACAATGGTATAAAGTGTCCAAATCAGAGCTAATCATAATTGAATTCAGTTATGTGTGTTACAGTTTATAAGTGATAAATTGAAACACCTCCACAGGAGGGTATATCAGGTAGGGTCATAAGTCCTACCTATGATCAGGTATTATTATATTTATGTTGCCACTAAAGAACAATCTGTTAGAAATGGTGTAGAGGAAATCCCAGTACAACATTAAAGGTTGGATTAAATTACTTCTAGATGTAAGTGATCTCACAGTGCTGAGGCTTAGCTAAATGCCAAATATCATGATTTGTCATCCAATTCTGCTGAGATGGAGTACCCTATCTAAAAACAGTAACTAAGGAGGAGTTTCACCTGCATAAAGGTCAGTTCTAGGCAAAAAGATTTTTGAGGAGCTTAGCACACACTCTCAGTAGCTGGTTTCTTAGCAAATAGCTGAGCAATTTGCTCAACTATTGAAAATTATGCCCCATACCACCTGCATAAATAAATGATTATACTAAAAATGTAAAACAGCAAATAACCAACTGTTCCTACACAGGGTAAATATTTTCAATTAATGATACTAATTAACTCCCTTAGGAAGAGCAAATCAAGTCCTACTAAATATATAGGTTTTTTTTTTTTTTTTTCACATTATGTGCAGCTTAGGATAAACACAGATCTCGGACAAGAGTTATAAATAAACTCATTTTATGAAATCATTACAAATACATAGTGCCTGATACACAGCTGTTGCTGAATTGCTAGCTGGTTAATTGAATTGTTGAGTATAGGGTTCAGTCAGTACATGCATATTGGAAGCATGTACTTTGTTTTACTTGGATTTGAGTGGCTGCATTGTGACATCTCAGGAATGCTTCCTTACCTCATATAAATGAAAAACTACTTGTGTGCTGGGCACTTTGCTAGAGCTAGAGATAGAGAGGTGACTAAATACAGACTTCAAATTACTACAAATGCTGTAAAAGAAGGGAAGCAACATTAGATTTGAGATTTAAAGATGAGTAGATAAAATTAGAAGAAGGGTGGAGGAAGAATTTCAATCACAGGGAAGAGCATGTGTGAAGGCCTTACAATAAGAGAAAGATGGCTGGGTTGCTATTTGGAGCCTAGTTAAGCTAGTAGTGTTAGTGTTCAGAGACTAGTGAAAAAGTGGTTGGGTCTAGATCACATAAAGTCTTTTGGGAACAAGAGAAAGGATTTGGTCTTTGTCCTAAGGCAAATGAGAAGCTACTGAGGGATTTTAGAGAGAAGGTAACAAGATTTGCCTTAAAAAAAAAAAAAACAACTGCTCTGGCTAGGGAATGTTCTGTGTATCTCCATTACCTGATAGGACAAACAGCCTCTAACTGGTAGACTCAACTCTGCTCCTTCTGAGTGGAACAGCTCTGGAATTTCAAGAAAACATGGCTCAAATCTAGGAAATATAATAAAGTTCTAGAACTCATCTTTTAGTTACATCGGCTCGATATACTATTTATAAAGATGTTTTGTTTTCTACCAGTGATTCTGAACTCACTAAGTTCTACAGATATTCCAGTCTGGTCTTAAAGATGGGATTTCTCCTAGACCTAGTTTGGGATCACCTTCTTTAGAATCCAGGTGTGCTTGCTGTCATATCATCTTTCAACTTCAATTTATGACTCTGCAATCTGCTCTGTCCAGATACTGCTCTAATGATCTGGTTGCTAAATATTAAAAACACTTCAATCTTGATCTTATCTGACCTATCTGAATCCAGTTCTTGCTGGAAATGCTTTCTTTTCCTGCTTCCCAGAAAATACACTTCTGGCTTTCTGCTTTGTCAAAAGTATTTCTTGATGCTTCTCAATCTCCTTTGGGGGTGTCTTTTCCTCTATCCATTCCTTTATTATAGGTGTCTTCTCTCAATCTACCCACACTCCCTTGATTTCAACCCACTCCGATGGCTTCACTTAATCATCTATATAGCTAATGACTCTTACCTCTGAAGTATTTATCTTTAGCTTAGTTTTAAATCCTGAGCACCAGATATACATAATCATTTGACCATCCTGCAAATATCTACAACTCAATATGTCTAAAAATGAACTCATGATCTCATTTTATTCCCCTCTCCAAATGAGCTCTTTCTCTTCTCTCACTGGGCACCACTGTCAGTGTTCGAGCCCCAAACCTATGCATTATCCTTGACATCTATTTATCACCACACAATCTAATGCATCCTTTTGATTTAAACTTAAATCTCCCTTGCATCTTTTGTTTCTTTCCAGCCCCATTATCATTATCTTAATTTAGAGTGCCTGCTATTATTTTCTTAAGTGGATTACTACAATAGTATTTTCACTTGTTCCTTGCCTTGAGTGTGTTTTAAAAAGCACAGATATGAATGTATCACTACCTGGATTAAAATTCTTCAATGACTCCTTACTGCTCCTAGGATAGAGTCCAAATTCCTTAGACAGCATTTATAAAGCTCTTCATGCCTCTCTTTCCTGCTCATTTCTCATTATTCACCTATTTACCTCTATATCCAGCCAGGATGAACATCCCCTGGCACACTGACCCTATCCTTTTTTACTTAACTTGCTTCTACTCATCCTTCAGATCTCAGCTTGTTTCTGCAAGAAATCTGACCTGTTGTCCAGATTAGGTGATCTTCTCATATGTTCCCAAAGTATTCTGACCTTTCAACTGGATAGATGTCAGGTAATTGTTTTTTCTCCCCCGCCCCCCATTTGATATCTAGTGCCTAGAAAAGTATTTAATAAATATTTTTGGAATTATTATTATTATTTCCTTAGGCCTGCTTCATGTGGTTCTTAATTTATTTTTGTGTGTGCGTCTTGACTAGAATCTCTGTGATTGGTATGAGTCCTGGAGAATATAAGCTATAGATATTTAGTACTGGGTTGTAGTTAACTAATGTGGCTTACAAGCTGATTGCTTTGTGAACATTAGGGTAATAAAAAGCCTAAGGTTTTAAAAGATGAAAGAAATAAAAACAAGCAAAAATAATTTTCATGAGTTCTTCTACTCTGGAAGGGGACTTAAATGGATACTCTTTACTATAGCATTATTGTGAATTTTAGTAGTTTTCCTGGAATGCTAAAAACAAGTGTTACTGGAGGCCCCCCTGGTGGCTGAGTGATCATTTGCTTGTAGTGAAAAAATCCTTAAAAGGGGTCATTAATTTAATAAATATTTATCGAGCAACTATATATATAGTGCCAAGTACACTCACTGTAAATGCTTGTGGTGGGCGGGGAGCGGGGACAACAGTAACCAAAACAGATAAAAATGTCTGATCTTATAGAGGTTTTGTTCATCACTTTATCTTAAGTACTTGAAAGAACTGCTTAATAAATATCTGTGAATTAATTAATTAATGTGTCTTAAGGCCTGCTTCCAAGCTGATTCATTCTGTACTTCCTTATATCTTGATGGCCATCTATTCTAGATGTGGTACTGCATGGCAGATCCACAGATAAGGAAGAAGGAGGGCTGTGACACAATTCTCCTGGAGGTAACCTCTACGTCTCTCCTATTTTCCTTATTTCTCTGATTTTAAAATCATTTTACCATATTTTGGAGTAATCACCAACAAATGTTAGTTTGTGACATTTAAAGCAGGTCTCTTTATAGTGAATAGTTAGAAGTTATCTTTCATCATAATTTTGTTGATGATTCTGGCTATGGAAATTATAGAAATTATGTTATTTTAGAAAATTTCACATGTGCTCTGTACACCTTATTTAAAAGGAAATCAATTTATTTATCTTGTTATATATTTTTAGCAGTTTCTCTGTATAATATGTAGCAGTTTCTCTGTATAATATGTGAAAATTAAAGACTTGACTAAAATCTGCCCAAGCTTCTATCAGACTGCTTTATCTACATGTTTTAGGGATTATAAAGATAAAAGTAAGGTTATTGTTTCTTTGAGAGTTAACTGCTCAGGAAAGCATTCATTCAGAGTTCTTCAAAAGGGAATATTTGGTTTATCAGCAGTCTGATAACACTAAAACATGCCTTATATCACATTTATAGGCATCAGAATTCTTTTAAAAAAATGTAGCTAATAATCAGCATGAATGTCATTTACTTTTGTTTTGGTCTCCAGGGAATATTGTTTACTTTGCTTTAAAATTTATGTGAGTCATTTTGGTTATATGCCTTTTTTAATTAGCTTGAAGGAAGCAATCACTGGGGAGAAAGCGGAAATCAATTCCGATCCGATATTGATAGCTACTGTGCTGTAAACTGTGTGTCCTTTCTAATTAAATGTAAACATGTTCAGTTCTAAAGTCCACCAGCAATGACAACAGTCACTAGGAAAGATTGCCTAAGTACTGCTCCACTGATTTGCCTGGCCTTTCTTTTTTTCACTGTTGTGCTTGTGTAATCATTGCCGGGGGTGAATGCTGGTTGTAACTGGCTTTTTTTAGGTCATCTTCAGAGAAAAGATTTGACAAGAATGTAGAGTGCTCTGTAATACCTCCAGTTACTTATTAACTATGTCCTTCTGATAGCTGATCAATGGCATTGCACAGAGTCAAATCTGTCGCACTAAACTGCCCCCCTACCCCAAGCCAAGTCTTGGTAAATATTTAATGGCAGTAAAGGTGTTTTGCTAGTTATCAAACTGATATGTTAAAGGACTCTTAAAAGCAACTTTATCTGGCCTTCCCTTCCATAAATAATTGCTCAGCAATATAGTATGTAGGTATAAAAGCATTTGAATTTCATTTTATTGAGTAACTTGTTCAGAAAAAGACCAAATAAGAATTAATGTTAAAAAAGCCTCATTTTAATCTGTTCTAAGTCATTTAAACATAAGAGGGAAAAACAAACCGCCAACAAACTTCTCTCCTTGGTGAAATGCCAACTCTAAGTATAAAACAACCTAGCCCTTTCACTTTACTAAACCCTATACCAGACTTGTTTAAAACCCGTTGTACAGCTGCTGTCATAAGGAAATGTTATAAAGTTTCTGTTGCTATAGAGTTGCTTTTTATTCAACACAGTAAAGGTTGGGTTTTTCATCTTTACCTTTTTAATTATCTATTGAGTTTTAGGTTCCCTTGTTTTACTTATTTTAACTTCTGCCTAGGCACAAAATGACATCAGCTTTGATTTTTAAATAAAAAAAGACATCTCTTCAGACTACAGTTTTATGAGAATACTTGATAATTGCCTGGGATCTAAAAATGAGGTTGAGTTATTTACACTTATTTCATGTTTATAGATTTTAAAGGAAGTTAACACCTTTTTAAAAATTCTGGCATATATCTATCTGAAAATGTAATCCTAAATTTAATACTAAATACTGACTTGACTTATGAGGAATAAATTTAAATAGCATAACTATAGAAAGTCATTTCCTAAGTATCAAATAAGAGCTGGCGACTCAAAGCATTGCACTGTATTAATGATTCAAGATGCATCCCACGATAAAAGAATTACAATTGAAAAAAAAAGTGTGAGAGTAAAAAGGTTAAAGCTAAGTTTTCGGAATGGAAAAATATTACAAATGTGCCTGATCTGAGGTAAAAACAATAGATTTTGCAATAGTGGGATGATCTGTTTATTTTACTTTGTGGTGATCTGAAAGGAATGTTTATATATATTTTTTTGTCTGATGCAACTGGTGTATAGAAGAGAAATATCCTATCAGTGACATATGAATTTAATTTTTAAGATTTTACTAATGGTCCAATTACTATGAAGGCAAAGTTTCTGAATTTTTTCTAAAATCCCAAGGGTTAATTAATAATATGGTTTTGTATACTTTGAGAGAGCAAGGTACCATGCTCCAACTTTAAAAGGAGATTCATTTTGTATATTACCAACCTCAATACATCAAAGTTTGGAAAGGTGGCAGAGAATATGCATGTTTGTTTTTTTTAAAATTAGTATTTGTTTTTGTCTCTTGAAGACATGTCTATATTCATTTTGATCTCTGAAGAGGTATGTGAAATAATGATATTTCCCTATTTCTCAAATTTTTGCCAGAGACCCATATCAGATCAGAAATAGGGGCAAGGCAGCAAGTACATAAAATGGCCACAAAAACATCATTGGAATAAATTAAAAATATGGTGCTAGTTATCTCATGTTCCACAGGTCACCAATTACTCACGTAAATGGAAAAAATGTACGTTGGTATCCTGCCGCTGAAACAGATAAGTACCTCAACTGGAAATTAAAATTTTTTTTTTCTGGCTCCAATCCACAACTGCATTTTATAATGTTAACTATGACAAATCGCATCAACTACACTTACGAGCCAGCTAACTTCTGAAACTAAATAATACGTGGTGTGATGACCTAGGCGATTTAGTTCTAAATCATCTGTTTCTTCAGAAACTGGTTTGGAAAATTTCAACAGACATGCAAAAGGTACACAATAGTGGTACTAACACAGACTGTGGGATAGGGATAGGGAGGCTTCTTGGAACATGTGATGTCTAAGTTGCGTCTTTAAAAAATAGTGGGAGTTGCTCAAATGAACAAGAAAAATATGAGTGAACTGATATGGTTTTCAACCTTTTGTCTGACTTATTTTGCTTAGCACGATCATCTCGAGATCCATCTATGTTATCACAAATGGCAGTATTTCATCTTTTCTTATGGCTGAGTAATATTCCACTGCATATATGTATCACCACTTCTTTATCCAATCATCTATCTTAGGACATGTCGGTTGCTTCCATGTCCTGGTCACCATGAATAACGAAGTTATGAACGTTGGGGTGCATATATCTTTGCAGATAAATGTTTTCAGGTTTTTTGGGTAAATGTCCAGAAGAGGGATTGTTGGTACAATTCTTAGTTTTTTTGAGGAATCTCCATACTGTTTTCCATAGTGAATGTACCAATTTGCATTCCCACCAGCAGTATATGAGGGTTCTTTTTCCCTCACAACCTCTCCAAGCTTATTATTACTTGTCCTGTTGATGATAACCATTTTAACAGGTGTGAGATGGTATCTCATTGTAGTTTTGATTTTTGTTTCCCTAAGAGCTAGTGAAGTTGAACATTTTTTCATATGTTTGTTGGCCATTTGTATGTCTTCTTGGGAGAAGTCGATACTTGCCTCTTTGCCTTGTTGATTTCTTTTGCTGTGCAGCTTTTTAGTTTGATAGAGTCCCATTCATTTATTTTTGCTTTTATGTCTCTTGCCTATGAGGTCGAATTCATAAAATCCTCTCTAAATCCAAGGTCCATGAGCTTAGTACCTATGTTTTCGTCTATGGAATTTATTATTTCAGGTCTTATGTTCAGATCCTTGATCCATTTTGAGTTAATTTTGGTGTATGGTGATAGACAACAGTCTAGTTTCATTCTTTTGCAGGTGGATTTCCAGTTTTCCCGGCACTATTTATTGGAGGTTTTCTTTTCTTCGTTGTATGTTTTTGGCTCCTTCGGCAAAAATTATCTGCCTATATATGTGTGGGTTTATTTCTGGGCTTTCAAATCTTTTACATTGGTCTGTGTGTCTGTTTTTCTGCCAATACTACAGTGTTTTGATTATTATTGCTTTGTAGTATAATTTGAAGTCAGGCAGAGTGATACCTCTGGCCTTTTTTTTTCTCTCAAGATTGTTTTGGCTATTTGGGTTGTTTTGTGATTCCATACAAATCTGATAATTTTTTGTTGTATTTTTTAAAAAAATGCAATTGGGGTTTTGATAGAGATTGCGTTAAATCTATATATTGCTTTGAGTAATAATAAGGTAATTTTAACTATGTCGATTCTTCTATTCCATGAACACGGAAGATCTTTCCATTCCTTTGTGTCTTCTTCAATTTCTTTTAATCGTGTCTTGTAGTTTTCAGTATATAAGCCCTTTACATCCTTTGTTAGGTTTATTCCTATGTATTTTACTCTTTTTGTTGCAATTGCTAAAGGAATTTTTTTTTTTCATTTCTTTTTCTGAAATTTCATTGTTGTTTATAAGAACATTTGGATTTTATAACTAAATGCTTTATTTCAAATTTTGTATTTTCATGATGAGCTCTCTTTTTATATTAGATGTGTCTTTGAAATAAATTTTCTGTCAACAAAGTATATATTGCTGAAATATGTCCTTTTTATGCATAAATATATCTGAATATTATGAAATACCAAAAATATTAGCTACAATTTTTGAGAACTATTCAATTGTAAAAACCATTCCTTGAAGGTAGCCTGTAAAGTGAATTTTCATATCTCTATGCTTATTTTTCAAAAGATTAGATATTCTTATGAGAAAAATATTAGGATGAACTGAAATATTTTGATACTACAAAAAGGATGAAATCATAAACACTAGATTTTTATAATACTTCAATATCTCTATCTATACTCTGGTAATCACTGACTATAAGAGGTTTATTTTTGGGAGTGACAAACACAACTACTAGACCTCTTTGAAGCAAATATATTATCAAAACAAACCAACCAATCTAACAAACTAACAGCTAAATGATATGGCAAGATATTGCTAAGAGACAGTTATCATAAAATAGTAACATTTTTTCCCCTAGAAGAAACAATCTTTTTGATATTCTAAATGAAATAATCAAACATATTTATCACTACCTCCTACGTGCTCAGTATTGACAGAAATAAGAGAAATGTGACTTGTTCCCTAGTTAACACTGGCATTACTTTCTCACACGTATTTATATATAGATGCTTCTTGTACATAGCTTTCATAGCATAACATAGCATTATATATTATATATATTATATGTATTATATGTAATGCATATATTAATCTTAGGATCCTTTTGTTATCACTTGTCAGCAACAAGGTCACGAACAGTGATTGAGAAGTGAAAAATGCATAGAGTTTATGGTCAAAGGACCTGGGTTTTTCCATTTACAATCTGTCTGACTTTGGGCAAATTACTTAACTGAATTTTAACTTTCTCAATTGTAAGACAGATAATACAGCTCACTTCACACAGTTGTTACGAGGATCAACTTAGCTTATGATTATAAAAAGAACTCTGCCAAAAGTAAAGCTCTATATAAGTATTAGCTAACACTATCACTATACCTTCTGTGGTGGATTACCTAGACAACATAGGAAGTGAGGGCTGGAAGATCTGTATCAAAGTTGGCAAAGAAAACTAGCCCCAGAGAAGGCTAAACTTGGGTAGACTCTGAAGCCTATAATCCTGCAGAAGTAAGAGAACTGGGGCTATGAGCATAGTTCAGGTCAGAGAGCACATAGAGTCATAAACAGAGCTGGTAGAAAGAATACAAGGTTCCACGGATCGGCAGATATTTATACTGGGGCTACTGTATGACCTAGTGTGGAAATGTCTTATTTTATTTATTCTAGGTCATGGCTAACTAGACCTACTTTGCAGATTCTAATAAGTGGCTGTTGAAAACTTCTCTTGATTATAACTGAATTTAATACTATCTCTTTAAAAAAAAAACAGGATCCTTTAAATCACATATAACCTCCTTTGGCTCCTTGCTTCCAAGATGACCAAAAAAAATAAATAAAAAAAAAAAGAAGGAACAATGGTCGTGCCATAAAAGGTCATGGCCATGTGTAGTGTATTTGCTGCACCAACTGCGCCCGATGCATGTTCAAGGACAAGACCATTAAGAGTTTGTCATTCGAAACGGAGAGGCCGTAGCTGTGAGGGACATTTCCAAAGTGAGTGTCTTTGGTGCCTATGTACTTCCCAAGATGTATGTAAAACTACATTATCATGCGAATTGTGCTGTTCACAGCAAGGTAGTCAGGAATTGCTCACATGAAGCCCAGAAGGATGGAACACACCCATCCCGATTTAGACCTGCGGGTGCTGCCCCATGACCTCCATCAAAGCCCATGTAAGGAGCTAACTCTGAAGATCTATTCTTTGGAAGAAAATAAAATGGAAATTATACTTAAAAATAAAATAAAATAAAATAAATCACACATACATGAAAAAAAAATCTGGGATTCTGGCTTAAATGACAGATATTCAAATCTTCAATTTTGGGGACAGGAAAATAAACTGATATTATTGAGTAATGTAAGTTTTCATCCATGAACAATTCTGATTAAATAACCTAGACAATTTCAATAATTAAGAGACATCAATGAATATGCAAAGAACAATGGATTTTGTTAGGACACTTTGGTTCTCATTCGATTTCTACCACTAACAAGCCATGTTACCTTGACTTATCCTGTTTAACTTCTTTAGGTCTGATTGTAAACCTGAAGATAATAACAACGATAATGTATATTGTTTTGCTAAGTGCATTCAAAGTTTTACACACTCATTTGGGCACTTTATATGCATTATACACATTATGTATATAGGTAGTTATCACTTCCATATAAAACAAGAAAATGGAGGCTAAAGAGGCTAAGTAATTTACCCAAGCAAGTAAATGATTGAGCCAGGATTCCAATCATGATTTGCCTCTTCCAAAAATTATGTCGTTTTTCGTTTTCTAAAATGTGACTTTCTCGGGATTCTTTTAACCTTAAAATTTATAAGACCAATGTTTAATCAAGTACAATGAGTATAAGTACACATTCTAAATTCTATATGTAGTATACCAAAGATTAGTTATGGGATCCTAAGAAATCCACTAAGCCTCTCTTTGTTTCACTTTTAAGCCATTTTTATGAAGATAATAATTCATGTTATCTCACAAAAGGTGGGAAATAAAAAGTGTTTATGAGCTCAATACAGAAAATACAAAGTATATGAATAATATTATAATTGTCTATCATATGTCTAAGAAAGCTTTTGAAATTTCTTAAAAGTCACCTTCTATGGGTAAATAAAATGCACATGCTAACATCATTCATTTTTCAATCATTACTGCTGCTTATTAATACCAATGCCTGGTTTCTGAAAGGCAATTCCTCAGAAGGCCATTTAACCAAAAATACCTAAGGAATAAAGCTTAAGGAAGAAAGAATGAACATCCTGCTCCTTGACATTAATCACATTAACTCAGAGTACCTAACCGACAGCTATGGCAGTACTCCTAACTGGAAGACATTGAAGTTAAAGCACAGGGCTTCAAAGTTAATGGGAGTTGCACAACTGAAACACTTTATGTCAACTCGATAATATGCCCCTAAGTTATTGTTCATGGATAGTGCCATTCCTCTGTTTAATCAAGAGTTAAAGCATGTGCAGTAATTCCCTATTTTTACAATATTATTTCTGACAATAAAGATAACAACTATGAGAACAGTTTTTAGCTGGCTAAACCTGATGTACTGGTTTTGTTAATAAAAAATTCATGACAATTAATGAAATGGATCTATTAAGACAGTCCCCTAAAGTAGTACGGCTGCCCCACCTACAAATGAACTTCTCATGACCTGTATTATCCAGAAAGAACTGTAGTAACTTGCTCTAAAAATTGTTACATACAAAAGGTTCAAACTGAATCAAAGCATTACTCAGACGCTGGCAAAATACTTCAAGTGAGGAATGCTTGACATGGCCACCTTTAATCATGTTTTCATTTGCTGTTCATATTCATAAGACTAATTCTGTAATTCATGGTTTTCTCTTGCATTAAATTTTAATAAATGCAAATCTATATTTAAAAATCACTTAAAGATAGTAATAATTGACACTTGGCTACATTCCAGATTTCATATTTTCTTATTCTAACCGCACTGAAAAGAGAGACTGTTGAGTAGCCATATCTCTTTCTTTTCATCTCAAGTCCTTACTGGTCAAGTGCTAGGCAAAGAGAATAGACAAAGGAACTTTAAGGTTCATAATAATGTTTGATATGCTTTGACAAATACAGCTCAGCAGAACATTTATTTTCTACAGCTTCTCCCTTAAAAATAATCCTTTGCTTTAAGTTATGCTTTGATTTTTGAAATCAATTGTATGTCAATTTATTTCCTACACTTAAAAAAAAATGGACAAAATGGGGAGTTTTGTTATATACATTTTGCCACAGTTTAAAAAAATAAATGTGTGAACAACTTGCTAATGGGAAAGTATTTCCCAGAAAAGCTCCTCTTAACTAATAGCTGTGGTGGAAATTTTGTTTTCTACAGACAACTTATTTTTATTCTTGGAAATGAAAAGGTACTTAAAAGCAACAATGAGGAAGTAGACTGCATTTTATATTTATACAAATATGTTTCAAATCCATTAACCAAAAAAAAAAAAAAAAAGACAAAACTTGAAATAAAGTTGAGGAAACACTTCTAAAATCATGTTAAAGATTTAAAAAATATAAAGAAAAAGATGAAAGAATCAGTCCAGCAGGTACAACATCTGGCAATTAGGAAGCCAGAAAGAGACATCAGAAAGAAAGAAAAAAAAGGAGGGGGCGAAACTATCAAATAATCCTAAGGAGCATTTTTCAGAGATGAAAGACAAGAAATCATCTATAGGTACTGAACACAATAAATGAAAGAAGATCCACTCTCAGACATCTCCCCATGAGATTTAAGAACATCAAGGTGAAAAATTTTTTTAAAATATCTTTCATGAGAAAAGTCTACAAAGAAAGACTGATTTGAATCATTCTGGAATCAGTTAATGGAAGCAGAAAAAAACAAAGAGTAATATCTTAAAAGTTTTGAAGAAATGAAGTTTTCGAAATTGAATTCTATATTTGGAAAACTTCTCTACCATCTATCCTTTGTTACTTGAACAGGGAATAAAGCAAGAAAGAAGATGTGGAATCCTAGAAACAGTGAAACCAATCCAGTAGAGCGGTGAAGAGAAATCCTGGGATGACAGCTGTGCAGCAGCCTAGAGAGCAATCAACAGGTCCAGGTTACAGCAGGAGGATGCACAGTGCTGGAGAAAAAGGGAACTACATAAAACAGAAAGTGAGAGTGACAAGATGGGAAAAGCTGAAATAATAAAGCACAAGATCCAAGAAAAAGAAAGGTAATTAGAAATTTCAGACAAGATGAGACAACTGTACAAGAAAGTCATGGCTCAAATAAGAAAGAAACACAAAATATGGTATGATTTCAAGTACTTGATGGAGAAAAAATTCCTTTTGTCTTGATCCAAAGAACATTCTTCTTTGGCACAGAAGCTGACCAACTCAATCCAAAGGAAAGGAACAATAAATCTTGAATACCACATGGCCAGCATAGTCAATAATGTCGCTTCCTACATTCCTATTACAAATAGAAAAATTTGTAATCTTAACATCAACCTGTACATAAAGCAGTGAAGAATTTCATTGCTAATTCCACGGAAGACAGGTGGAGAAAAGAAGAGAAAATAAAATTCAAATTCTCTACCTTTATTCAACTTGTTGAATACTTTTTAGGACAGTTCCTTACATATCTACGTATTTGTTATTTCAACATTTTCCAGAGATCTACATTTTGTCAGTGTTTACATGATACATATAATTATTTACTGTATAATCTAAGTGTATGTATGCCTTATTTGAGTATTCTGACAAGCGTTTGGAATTTCATTGCCAAAAATTTTTTCCATTTTAAATATTAATAATATCAATCACAGAACCCATTAACGGGGAGATTAAAGGAAAATGGAATAGAGCTATTGATTCTTAGAAATGACTTTGACATGGCTAAAATTTCAGCAACCTGTCTGATCAAGTACTGATGTATGGAATGTGAAAAATATTCCTCAGGTGACAGAAGGAAGAATGTGATTTTGCTGCCATCCCCTTCTTTGTTGGCGTAAACCAGCAGAAATGAACCAATATTCTTTGGGAATGTCTGCGGCGTCATACACGAGTTAAAAAATTCTGAAGAGTTATGTAAAGATAAATACCTAAAGAACTTAAACTTGAAAACATAAAGGAACAGGTCTCTGATGGAACTTAAACAGTATTATTCACTAACAAATTCACTTTGATTTATGCAAAAACTATGAGTGATATTCATATACATGAAAAAGTACTGATTTTGAAATTTGAGATACTGTTGTTCTTTCAGTATAATTAGCATTGTAAAGGAAGACTTTTAGTTCTCCAAGATTCCTTTAGGAAGTTTTTCTACCCTTGCTCTCTCTTCCTGATTTTAAAAGGCAATTTCCTTGTAAAGATTTTAAGACTATTTATTACGTAAGGAATAAAATGAACTATTGAGGCTTTGAAAGCTGCTTATGATTTTGCTAATTGTTATTAACAAGTATTTATTGGCAAAACAAGCATGTAAGGAAAAAAGTCAATATGGTTTAGTCAAATGAAAAGAATATTCCTATATATCAGAACTCATTTATAATAACACCAATTAAAACAGATATAATTACCTGCAGTGACAGTGTGGGCATTTTATAAATAAATTACTACAATACTAGTACCTAGAAAGACCAGTTTTAAACTAAGCAGCATATATAGGACACCTTGATTCACATTCTTGTTTCAGAATATGTACTGCCTTCTGCAATGACACTTCTCCAGTCCTACATTAGTCCACACT
The DNA here is from genome assembly GCF_000325575.1 of Pteropus alecto. NCBI lineage: Eukaryota > Metazoa > Chordata > Mammalia > Chiroptera > Pteropodidae > Pteropus > Pteropus alecto. The sequence goes on from NW_006436664.1 coordinate 3,842,326, forward strand.
GGCTATTGCTGCTATTGTTATAGTAGAGATTTAAATATAATTTGCGAGTATTGAATAAAATTAGCAAGTATTGAAGAGTTATAAAGGACTATCGGAATCTAACTGGCTACGGCCATGCCACCCTGAACAAGTCCAATCTTGTCTGATCTTTGAAGCTAAGCAGGGTTGGGCCTGGTTAGTAATTGGATGGGAGACCATCTAGGAATACCAGGTGCTATAGGCATAAAAAAAAAAAAAAGTAAAACAATAATAAAATTGAGGTTGTTGGGCTTCTTCAAAAAAAATAAAATAAAATAAATAAGTAAATAAATAATTGGCTTGCAAAAGAAAAAGAATCTAACTGAGGTTTTCTTTCTGGTGTAGTGATTGAAGTAATATGAAAACAGTTTTGAAGAGAGAGGCATTTTGTTTTCTGTTGGTCAGTCTTTTTTGTTTTGTTCTTAATTTAAGAGCATATCCACTTTGCAGCCATGTGATGTGGGAAGTAGTCTATAATACAGCTTTCATCTTCTCCCCCACCTTCTCCCCCTCCTTCTCCTTCTTTTTTTAAATAAAAGTTTATTTGAGCCAAACTGAAGACATATGTTAGGGAGCAAGATCGCAAATGCTCCCTACAGCCTACTTCTTTAAGGACTGTTTTATAAAACCAGCCATCAGGAGTCCAGACCTTTGCTTCCAATCTTGCTCTTCTATATCAATGGTCAAATCATATCTTTTTAGTTCATCTATCAACATTAATCATTGTCTATCTACCAATAAATTGAAAAGACAAGTACCAATGTCCATTAACTTATGTGAACAAAATAAAGATGCATTATATTTATATCATTAAAAAAAGAACTCACTGGAATTAAATAGTAGGATAAATGAATATGTCATGTTGACTCTAGCTGCCAGTGGGAGTAAAATGCAAATCAGCAGCATCAACAAATAGTATTGAATTATCCACAGGCACATATTCTTCTGCCTCTTGTTACTCTATTTAACATGTTCTTATTCTTGCAGCTTCTAATATATACAAATGCAATGACACGAATAAATATCTGTAAAGCTATTAAGTATTTCAGTGTCAGGTGAGTGTCTCTGGAAGCTATGATTGGAAAGCTATCCAGATTGACACAGTGAAATGAGGGAACTAGAATCTGTCTAATTAGGTTATATCTTATTGAAGCTAAAACATAAAGTTCGTACAGCCTTCTAAAAGATAAGCATCTCTCCCTTGAGATCAGAATCAGAAACCCAGGAGAACTATTGCCTAATCATTTATTCATTATACAAATAATTATTTAGCACCTAGACAGTATATTAGGTGCTGGAATAAACATTCAAATGAGACGAAGTCTCTGTTAAAGTAATTTTTGTGAATAATGTGTGACTAGGGTCAATGTTCATTTTTTATATATAGTTATCTAGTTGTTCTATCACTATTTGTTGAGTAGACTGTCCTTTTCCCCATGAATTGACTTGTCTTCATTGTTGAAAATAAAAAGACCATCTATTTGTGGGACTCTATTTTATTCAAATGATACATGCGGTACTTTTATTCTTTCACCAGTATGAGTGTCTTGATATCAGTGACTTTACAGACCATATCTTGAAATCAGGCAGTATAATTCCTGCAATAGTTTCTTTTATAAAATTCCTTTGGTGATTCTAAATGAACTGCATTTCCATATAAATTTTAGAATTAGCTTGTCAGTATCTATAACAGTGACATAATATCTATTAGGATAATGTTAAATCTACAGATGAATTTGAAGAGAATAAATATCCTTGCAATATTTAAGACTTAGAAAAGCCTTACCATTTATGAACACTGTGCATTTCTCCATTTACTTAGGTCTTCCATAATTACTTTCAGCAACTTTTTATAGTTTTCAAGGGACAGTGTTAAATTCATCCTTAAATTTTCCTGATTTTGGGATTGATCACAAAAGAAACTAAAAATTTAAATTTAATCTTCCAATTGTTCATTGCTCATAGATAAAAATACAATTGATTTTTGTATATTGACCTGAATTCACTTATTCAAGTAGAAGATTCCTTGGGATTTTTTATGTACACAATCATTTCGTTTGCAAATATAGGCATCTTTATTTTCAATTTCCAGTGATCGTGACTTCCTATAGGAAGCTGAATTGAAGTGGTGAGTGGACATCCTGGCCTTGTTCTTGATCTTACATAGAAAGCATTGAGTCTTTATCATTAAATGTTAGCTGTAAGTTTTCCCCTAGATGTTATTTATCAGTAAGATTGGGCAACTGAATGGGTTTTGAACTTCATCACATGCTTTTTCTTTATCCATTGAGATGATTAACTGTTTTTCCTCTTTTATGCTGTTAACATGGTGAATTATATGATAGGGACATGTACAGCTCATTTAATTGGCTTTTATATATATTCAAAATTTAAAAATTCATTTAAGTTTTTAAAATATTTTAGATTTTTATGTTAATACAGAATATATATTTTTTGAGTATAAATTTTATTTTTGATGTTTTTAAGAAAATGTTCCAGATTTCCAAGGCTCTGTATCCGTAGGGAATACAGAATCAAAATTAAATGCATGTTAGCATTGAAATTCCTATAACTTTCTCTCAATTCTATAATGCAACACAAAATGCTCATTACAATTTCTTACAATTACTACTGTTCTTCTAAACTAGAATGCCCTGCTTCCATCTCCTCTCTTTTGATCAGAACCTATTTGTTCATACCTCAATTCTCAATCATTCCATGAAGCTTTGTCTATTTCAGTCTATAATCATTTTTCCACCTTGGTGACTTTCCATGGTCAAATTATTTTATTTACATGCTCATTTTGAGTATATTTTTTTCTTTCTACTTAATTATAATTTATTCTAGGGTAACAACTAAACCTTATCCTGTTATTCTTTTTTCCATAGGAGACTACATAATCTATAGTAAATAGTACACTTTTACTAAATTCATACATAACTGAAAATGGCTATTTGGTTAATGATTACTTCTAAATATGGTTAATGTTATATTAGTGATTGTACTAGAGTACTGATGAACAATATCAGTGCCACAACATACAAATAAAAAGAAATAATTGTGTGGATAAAATTATTTTCAGGCATAGTACTTACCTTTTGTAGTCTGACATATGATATAATAATGCTAAAGCTTAAAGGTTCTAAAATAATTCAGAGGTAGTCTATTTATAAATCCAGACATTGTGGTTGTAATTTGTATAGTTTGGTTGAACATAGACAAAGACTGTTAAACTCCAAAGCAGGTCAGATTCTTTTATCATTTTAACATGCCTTTAACTTGGACTCAGAGGTGTGTTTTCTGTGATAAATACATCAAGCATATCTAAATCAGGAAGTAATGCTGAAGTACCAGTTTTGCCACAGAAGTAATTCTGAGAGAGGTGGGGTTGAGGGAAGCTGACTAGTAGATATAGAGTAAAAGGTCCAAGTATCAGATGGTTTAGGTAATATTTATATTTCTGTTACTGGCCCTGATGTGACCTAGGGCAAGTAAGTTCATAGCTGTGTGTTTCAGTTTCCTCATCTGTTAAAAGGAATAATATCTCACAAAGATGTTGAAGGGATTAAAGAAGATAAGGTATACACTAAAATCCAAGATACAAGATAGAATTAGAAACATAGCTTTAAAATTACATCATTATTTTCTGAGGTAGATTTTTTAATAGAAAACATTGTGAGAAATGGTATATTTTGAATTTGTACTCTATAAAAATATGTTTTTAAAAAGGTAGAAGAAAAATGAAAAATTATTAATGTTCTAATACTCAGATTTCTGAACATTAAAATGTTCCTGGAATAAACAACTCCTGAAAATGAAACGTTAATCAAAAAGGGCCAAATGGAAGTTCCAAGTACATCATTTTGACTAAATATTTTTTCAGAGTCTTACAAGAAGAAAAATATAAACCCTCTAATTCCAGTGAAAACTTGTTCCCAATGAAAAATCAAATGATTCCATACTGCAGTCAGCATATTGTATTTTGAGCCAAAAATACTAAAAAAATTTGAACTATATTACAGAATCTCAAAAAAAAAAGTGAATGACAACTCAATATAAACTCAGCATGGGGATTATAACAATGGTTCACATTTCTTAAACACCTAAGTCTGTACCTAAGCATTGTACAAAGCATTTGACATGCATTATTTCATTTAATTTTTTTTCTCAAAAATAATATGAGGCAGGTATTATTACAATTCCAATTTTACAGATCAGAAAATTGAGGCTGAGAGAGGTTAATAATCTGTCAAAGTTGACCTCAGCTAGGAAGTTGGAATCTATACTTCTGTCTTACTGTACTGTTAGCTCTAAATTAAAACACTGTATCATACCAAAACAATGAATGCAAAATAAAAATTTCACAAATGAAAAGGTAAACAAAGATCAGATTTAGAAATAAATGAAGTTTTCCTTATGCAAATTATAATTTGTTTAATTTTATGTCCTTTTAATCATATTACTAATTATAAACCAAAAAGAAATAACTTAAAAATCAAGTCAGGACACAAAAGACTAATGCTTAACTCTGGTATCACCTTAGTTTTCAGGTTAGAGTAAAGTAAGTAGATAAATGATTATCTCAATTCTGAATCAAGTACAACAAAACAAACAGAAACCAAACCAAACAGAAACAGAAAACATATGCAGCTTAATAACGAGCCAACAGTGTGTCAAACTTTCTAGAAAAAAATTTCAATTCTCACATTTTTTTCATATAATTAATGTTTTAGAAAATTTTCTTTCTTTCTTTTTTTTACAGTTTAGAATAGCTAACTAAGCTTGATAGGACAACTAAACTTTTCATGCATTAAAGTGAATTAAAATATTTATCATATCAATAATGTTGATAAAACTAAACTAACAAAAATTTTTAGGCTTTTGAATTTCTTGACTGTTTCGTATAGTAACTAAATATTGTTTATTTCTGATCTAATCAGAACCAGTTATTTGGAGAAATAGTTGGAACTATTTTAGTAGAATATTGATAGTCATAAACCCCTTATAAGCCCAAAGGGAACCAGATATACTGAACGACATTTAAAACTTAACAACTAAATAGAATAGTAAATGAAACCCCAATATAACTCAGAAGTTTCATAAATATCTTGAGTTTGGAATAGTAAGAGGAACAAAATATTTTTATGTTGACCTAAGTTTATAAAACAAATTTTTGCTTGGAATTATGGAAAGAACATTTAATTATGCATATTTTGACTTTTGCAAACTTTTGGAAAACTAATTTAAACTTCAGAGAACAACTACTTCATGATTTAAAGAGTGAAAACCTCGGCTACTTAATATATAATTGAGACGGGAATATTTACACATTTAAATGCCTAACTGCAGGTAAACATTTGTCCTTTTGGAAGCGGCCCAGATGGAAGGGCCCCATGGCAAAATGACAATGTTAAGTCCCGGATATCTGTCTGTACTGCCAGTGCCACCCAGTCTTAAAAGTACTGCTAGATCATCATCCTCATCCTCAGTCAATATTTACTAAGCTCTTTATGACAGCAGTGGCATTAGAAAGTTTATAGAAATTAAAAGTAGCTCAAAGATCTGTGTTTCTATCTTGTCTATACGTTAACATTGTTATTTATTGTTTTTTTTTGCAATTAAAAAATCAGAATTTTTATGAATAAAGGTCTTCAATTGGCTATTATTTCCATTTGTTAAATATTTTAAACTAGTTTAGGTTAAATAAACTTCTAATACATTTAATAATGTATATGTGTTATGTATAGAAAGGAAAGAGAAGACATTTATAATTCAATTATGCTAAATAATCTAATTGTACTGAGTAAAGTCTCTTGAAATATGAAGGAATTCTCTCCTTTCATTATCATTTCTGGCCATAGTTAACATTCAGAGGATTGAATTTTTTAAAAAGGCACTCTTCTCCCCACTAACCCATCATGGACCTGCATTTCTACCAAGTGGCAGAAGAATGTTAAGGTTAATACTTCTTTTAAAGTTGGTAATATTCTTCTCAATATTTTATTTTTTAGAAGTACCTGAACTTCTGAAATATAAAGTACTTTAAAAGATAGTTAAAAATATTTGGCAAACTTAAAACCTAAGTAAGGTTATCATTTATAGGTATCTAATTCATAATGTAGGTGAATCTACTTTGGATTGTCATTCCCTTATATATCTCATCTTTTTGTAAAGAACAACACTAATAAAATCCATTAAAGAAAATGAACTTCATTGTCATATACACATATTTGTCATTTATATATACACATACACATATATGTAGGCATTACAAATCTATTTTTCATAGATGCTTATTTATTTCCAGGCATCAAATTTAATTTGTGCAGGTAATTATGAATAAAAGTCTATTTTAAAAATTACACTCATTTTTATATAAAAGTAATGCATAAAAATTTCAAACACTTTATTAAGGTATGAAAAGCAAGTTAAAATTTCCTCTCCTCTTATCACACATATAATAACTCTAACTACTACAGTCAGTCCCACTTCTCAGAAAACCGGCTGTTAAATTTCTGATGTATCACAATGTTTAGGCATATATTCATACATACAAAGCTTTTATTGCCCATTAGAGATGTGCCAAGCACTGATTCAGGTATAAGATGCAGTGGTAAACAAACAAATTCCTTGTCCCTGCAGAATTTAATTTCTAGAGGACAATCCACGATTATAGTATAGTGTCATATAGGCATGTCTATTAAGAAAAATAAAGGAGGTTAACTAAAATAGAGTGATGCAGTGAAGGAGTAGGCTATAGTGTAGTCAGGGTCATTTAAGCAAAAAGTTGAACAAAGTGAAGGAGCAGACTTGTGTTTTGGGGAGAGGGCATCACTCCAAGCAGAGAAAAAAGAGGTCAAGGCCCTGAGATGGGAACATTCTTAGAATGTTTGAGATAACAAGGGAGCTATAGAGGCTGGAGTGAACCAAGAGTAGAAACATATTAAGAAATGAGGTTAGCAAGGTAGCCAGGGCCAAGGCATATGCTATATGTACTAGTATTCTTTTATACATAAATAAGGTTACGACATACATCTGGGGTCACAAAATAAATGGCTATATGACAGAGGCCCATGATTTTAAATACGTGAAGTACGCAGGATGGGAAATGTGGTGAAATGGAGAGTGCATGCCCCTTTTAGAGTAAGGAGCTTCTACTTAGCTCCAGTTTTTTAGCTTCGACAAATTGAATTGTTAAAATGCACAGGTCTGATGGTTAATTTTATATGTCAAATCATTTAGGACATGGCACCTGTTCAAATACCAGTCTAGATGTTGCCGTAAAGGTATTTTTTAGATATAATTAATATTTACATCAGTAGACTTTGAGAAAAGCAGATTACTATATGCGTGGGCCTCAGCCAATTGATTGGAGGCTTTAAGAGAAAGACTGAGACTCTTCCAAGAAAGAAGGAATTCTGCATCTTGGGACTCATGTTTACAACATTAATTCTTTCCTGGTTCTCCAGCCAGCTGGCTTGCCCTGCAGATTTTGAACTTGTTAGCCCCCACAACTGCATGAGCAAATTCCTTAAAATAAATCTCTTCCCCTGCATAAAACAGTCTATTGCTTCTGCGTCTCTGAAGAACCCTGACTAATACACATGCCATGCCATTATCCTGAGGGACCCACATTGGCAGATATTCATTTTAATTTTGACAGTTTAACTTAATATTTTTAAACTATGTGCTAACCAAACAAAATACCCATCAGAAAGACTCTAATTTATTTCTTTCACCGTAAGAAACAATACTGCAATGAACACAAGATAACGATATTATTTCCTAAATTTTTCTTAATTCTGAATTTCAAGAAAGGTAAAATTCAAACAAATGTTTCTGATAATGGTTTTCAAATGTGAACAATGTTGGCATAGAAAAAATAAACTTTGCTGGCAGATGATACACTTACTTTATTATATGGAGACCTCATTTTGCCCCATACCTCTGCGAATAACTGAGATGATGGACTAGGTCCATGTAAACTCCAATCATTTCATTCAACACTGGGCTCTTATTATATGTACTGCGCAGACTACCATTCTGCTGAAGAACCTTTTAATATGAAGAAACTTTCAATTTAGTGTTAAACTTGATCATTTATTCGTTTGGCAAATATTTACTGAAGCCCTGCTATATAGAGAGAATAGAAGCTTTGACATGAGAATTAAGAGAAATATTCATGCAACTATTACGTACGTAAGCATGCTTTATATATATTATGAGAGAGTTACTGTGAATAACTATGATGGTTTTAGGTAGAATGAGATCACTTCTGATAGAGAAGATCAGAAAAAGATTAATGGAGTAGCTGGTATTTAAATTGTGTTTTGAAGGTTCATTAAGAATCTGATAGGCAAAGACGAGTATTCCAGGAGGAATCAGTGAGGTAGTGTACTGGCACCAGTGACACACATATGAATAAAACCGGAAAGTAAAAAGATAATTGATGAAACATTAAATCAGAAAGAGAGCTGGAAGCAATATGAAGGGTTCATGAATATTTGGTTTGCTTAGAATTTATTTTATAGGTAAGGTGGTATTATTAAATACTGTTGATGGCTGAATGAGGTTCAAAACAATGTCTCAGGAATCTTAAGAGGAGTAAGGAATGGAGACAAGTAGATGAAGTATCAAGAAAGGCCTGGGCATGAAATTACACAAGTCTGGTCTAAGGTAGGAACTTTGAAAAATAAGAAGGCAAAAGTAACAGACATTGCAAGAAAAAAAAACCTAGAAAAATTTGGTCAATGGTTAAATTTGTGAAAAAGACCGTACCAGTGATTACCTATGTAGAAGGGAACTGGCACCCGTGGAACTATAATACTGGTAATTCTTAGAGCCAAGATCAAGGGAAACACTTTACTTTTTACCTAACAACATACAAAATTAAATTTTTTCAAGCTGATAAAAATAATGTTAGTAGACAGCAAACCCCAGGACCTACATTTAGCCAGCCCATTCTAACGCTAGATCTTTTGCTAACCACAATGATTAAATCGCAAAACATTTTATTAAATGCTCTTAAAAGAAAAGGCTGGGTCATTTTATAGAATAATGGAGAATAGTTGAGATCTTTACATATTGAATATTAGTCTTACTCTTGTAACTTACTGTTAGAATAAGGCACAGAAAATAGTGAAATCGAATAATGCAAAAAATGTCCTTCTGGATACAAAGTCATAGAAGATATAAAATATTTGAGTAGATATAGCCTTTTTACTAATTTAACTGTTGTCTTATATCTCAATAAGTAAAACTTTTAAAGTGACTTTATCAATAATACCATGAATATATTTCTTTTGTACAGTGCTTTACAATTTTCATAAACATTCAAATATATCATTTCATTGACTTTTATAATAAGCAGATCAGATATTATCTCTGTTTATAGGTAAAGACATTGACATTCAGAAATTAAGTAACTTATTAAATGTCACAATTATTAAATCTACTTATTAAATCTACAAACTGAGAGGCGAAAGGAAAATATCTTCAATAATTATATTTCAAAACACTGTACACATAAAATATGAAAACTTTGAGGTTTTTGTTTTTAAACATCATTTAAATTCTTTTTTTGCATTTCATAGCCACCAATAAATATATGTTGGTGACTTGAATGGTAAAGATGAAACCAACTGTACATTAGAAAGGCCTTCATAATAGTCATAACTTAATGGTACAAGAACAGTTCTTGATTCTAAATATCACCAAAAAAAAAATTAATCTACCTCATATGAAAGGGTGACAAATTTCACACAATGTCAGAATTAGAAAAAGCCCCTAGTGTCAAAGTTAAAGAACTGAAGCCTAGAAAGCTTGGAGCTTGCCTATGTTCTTTTGTTCTCTTTACTATGGCTTTAGCAGTATGGTACCATAACCCAGCTCCATGGATAGAGGTAAATTCCTACAGTAAATACAGATGTGACAAAATTTTTATGTCATTGGAGAGTCCAATTAGGACAGATGATTAGAACACAGAACTAATGAGGTCAGGATCCAGGATCCAATACTTCCAAATGAGGTATTTGTGTTGAGAAAAATGTTGCTTTATGGTTGGAGTTTGCATGCTATAATCACTGATGACTGTCTTATCAATGTGTATTTCTGACTAAGAGAACTTATGGTTCAATGAAAAACTATTACCACCATAAAATAAACAACCAGATCCTAGTGAAAATAATATTTCTGATTGCTAAGTATATATAAGTCAGAGACACATACTAAATAAAATTTATTAAAAAATGTAGAGAAAAATGAAGAATTTCACTCTTCTTTTGAGTATATTTTACATGGTCTCTATCTTTACGGCTTCTATACTTTGAAATGTATATTATGAACTCAGGAAGTAGGGTTCATGTTTAGTCCAGTTTTCACTATGTCAAACACAAAACTATTCTATTTAATTATTAAAAAATACTAGTATAATCATAGGAAACTTACTATCTTAAAATATGAACCATTCTATTCAATATTTTTGGCCTAAAATGTGAAATTTACTGTGTTGTGAAAGGCATTACAACTTCCGAAAGAGAATCACACATAGTACAATAAAAATTTAAAATATAAACTGCTGTTATAAGTATATTAAATCCTAGTCTATTGGCACAAAACAACAGGATCTAATGCTTATATATACATTTGAATTTACGCTCTTTAAGCAAAAGAAAATATAAGGAAACACTATAAAATCAGCCAACATTGAAACTTAGGCATTCTCTTGATTAGAAAAGAGTTTGTTATTATGCCTCCTGAACTTAGGAATGCAGCACTACAAGTTTACAACAACAGGAAAAAAAAATCATTACTGAATATGAATCCAATGCTTACAAGTTTAAGACTCTTCCCTGATGAAACTGTTTATATTTAGACTAATGAAGCTATTGCAAATGAATTCAGAATCTGCATAGCAACAAGGAGGTACTAATACTTTACTAATAGCACTTCTGCAATAAGTGAAATTTATTTTAAATCTTCATATTGTTATTCTTCTTTTGCTTGCTATCCCTTCTGCTTAATGTGAAAGAGCTGTCAGTTATAATGGCAAGTTTAGTATTCTAGCCCTACCCATGCACCTCACTTGCCCTTTTCCAAGAAGGAAACAAAAGATCAACATTTCCTTTTCTTAGTACTCAGTTTTCTAAAACTCAGAAAAGAGAAATTCAGAAAAATATACTTCCATATTCCTTATTTCCATACAGGGAAATGGAAAGCTTATAATAATAGTAGTGTTTAGCATAACCCAGCAAAAGAAAATATTTTTTGGGGGGAAAAAAAGTTCTAAAGGGTAGAATTAAAGGCAAGGTAAAATGAAAGTCATCAGCATATCTTAGTCTGACACTAAAACTAAACATTTTCCTGTGCTTTGGCTGTTGGTGAGTTGAGAGCTAGATTTATTTCTGATATTTATTCTTTTGCTGTTTCATGGTACGTATGCAAACTGTACACTAACTCGCTCCTGGCTCCATCTTACTGTCCCATTCCTATATTTTTCTTGGCTTATTTTTTTCTTAATTGGTAAATAGCTTCTTTTGGCACCATATATGTGTGCGTGCGTGCGTGCGTGCGTGCGTGTGTGTGTGTGTGTACATTTGTATATTTGTATCGAAGTATAAAACTGATTTGAATAACAAAGTTTATTTTTCCTTAAACTTTGCTAAACAAAATCAATTATGAGTTCTTTATACAGACACACACATACACAATTACAGAATTAGTCTTGGTTTTCTTCACATAAAAATGAAACTTTTCCCTTATCTTTTGTAACATAAGAAACTTTAAAGAAAAACCTGATAGGTATATGAATTAGTTGTTTCATGTACTGATTCATAACTACCAGCTATTCACGTGTGTAAGAAATATTATTTACTTTCATTTAAATCAATTTAAATTAAAATGTGAGCTTCCAGGAAATTTAAGTTTTGTTGTTTTTAGTAATTGCCTCTCCCTTCCTGGAGTTTTATAACCTAGGGATCTTACCCTTATTCCATTTAAAAAAACATTTCGGTACATCCGCACAGAATATTCTCTGTTCCTTTTAAAAAACTGTGGTAAAACAACATAATATAAAACTTACCATTTTAACCATTTTTAAGTGTACAACTCAGTGACATGAAGTACATTCACAACATTGCAGAACCATCACCACTATCCATTTTCAGAACTTTATCACCATTCCAAGCAGAAACTCTATACCCATTAAACAATAACTCCTCAGTCTCTCCTTCCCCCAGCTCTTGGCAACTCCCAATTTTCCCCTTCACCCAGTACCCGGTAATCTCTATTCTACTTTCTGTCTATAAATTTGCCTGTTTTAAGAACCTCATAGAAGTGAAATCATATATTTGTCGTTCCTGTCTGGCTTGTTTCAATCAACATTTTTTTTTTAAATGGTCACCCATGTTATAACATGTATCAGAATTTCATTCCTTTTTGCGGATGAATAATATTCTATTATAGGTCTATAACATATTTTGTTTATTTATTTATTTGTTAATGGACACTTGGGTTGTTTCCACCTTTTGGCTAATATGAACAATCCTATCATGAACATGTACTGGTGTACAAGTATCTGTTTGAGTCCTTGCTTTCAATTATTTTGGGGTGTATACCTAAGTTTGGAATTGCTGGGTCATATGAGAATTCTATGTTTAACTTTTTGAGGAACCACCAAACTGTTTCCCACAGCATGTGCATCATTTTACATTCCCATCAACGACGTAAAAAAGTTCACTGTACATTTATTTTGACAGAAATGTAAATCTCTCTGAAGGATACATCTTTCCTATTTTTCTTGAAAGGACAGCCCACATTTTTCTATGCATCACAGGATGTCCAGGTTTCTTCTTTTGATACATCTAGCTATACATCACTATTTCAACACATAGCTTTTATTTATCTACTGTTAGGTCACTTTCTATTATTACACTGAGTACTGCAACATACGCCAATATTTTCAGAGACAATATCCAAATGGGTATTCAATACTTAAGTTTCACAGATCTTTGACTTCATAGCTAGTGACCTTCACCTCTTAACTTTAACCACCCACTTTTAAGAAAAAGCATTAACATTGTCATTGCTCAGATCGAGTGCTTCACCTCTCAGATCTTAAGTAGCAATATTCCACTTTGTGACTACAATTTCTAATACTTCGAGCTCTTAAATTTTCTTACTCCCTCTACATTTACTCTATAGTATTCTCAAGATTTATGATTTCCTGATTCCTCCTTTTTCTCTCAGTACACATGTCCTTTCTAATGTACCCTTAACCACTCTCCTTGCCACAATTTTAAACCTGTAAATTTATAATCCTGAATCATTTTGATCCTTTCCCTTTCGCATTGCTATACAAGGACAGTTGAAAGTGTTAACTCACATAGCTGTACAAACTAGAACTCATACGAGTTTATGGCGTTCATTCCCAGATGAGACTTCAGGATTGACTTTGTTCTTCCTGTCTTTATTCAGTTCTCTCTCCAACTCCCCTTCAGCAGCTACTCTGTTAGTTCTTTCAAAACATCCTGCCTTCTCACTTCAGAAGCCCACACTGGCCCTTACTTTACAGAAAAAAAAAAAAAAGAAATATTTACATTCATAGCTATTCTCATCTCCTTCACACCTGTCTATAAGTACGAGGTGATGATGTTCCTGTTTAATGCAAACTCTTCTGCAGATTCTATATTCTATCTCAACCTATTTCTTTAGGAATCCTGTTCCATAACAGTTCATTCTATTGGCTATCGGCTCCTTCAAATGAGTCATAAATATGCTCAAGTATCTGCCATTTTTTTTTTAAAAAACAAATTCTAAATCTACCTTCCTTTATTCTCAACTGTCATTAACACCCTTCTTATTCAAGTTTCTTGAAGGACCACTCTATTGTCCAATTGTTATGCTTCTTTACACCTCTAATCAAGTCACAGAAAACTGGCTTCTATATCTAATACTCTATTAAAAATACTGTTGTGGAGGTCATTAATGACTGCCTAATTTCAAACAAAAAGGATACTCTCTGTCCTTATCGTACTTAACCATTTAGCAACATTTGACTTATTTTTTTGAAATCTCCTTCTTTGGCTTCAGTGATATCATAGTTTTTGATATACTTCTACCTACCTCACTGACTTTTGTTGTAAAAAGAAATTTATCTTAACATAGGTTGAGCACTAACAAGCTTAAAAGAACTCTATAAGGTAGGTAGTATAATTCCTATTTCAAGAAAAGGAAATGGTCACAGAAGGCAGGGCTATCTAACTACAAATCCTCATAGCTTTGCCACACTACTAGCAACTTTTTTTTAAAGCAGCAATGAGAAGGGTACTTGTGAAAGATATCTTTGAATCAATAATTGTTAATTCTTTATTTGGAAAAGATCATTTAACTGCGAAATTTGTGTAGATTTAAAAGTCCTTAAAAAGAGCAGTTAAAGCTTTATAATTTTCAAAACCTTTCAAAAATCTTCTGCAACTTAGAAAAGCAAAGGAACGTCATGAATTAGCATCAAGATTTCTTTTTCAAAAAGTAATGTCCATTCATGCAAGGTTATCATATGCCTCTTAGAATTCCTGGACACTGTCACTTAGTTGCCAGAGTAACTGCTGTCCTATCTAACAAGGATGGCAGGAGAAGACTCCATAATATTTCTCCTAACTAGGGGATAAAGCTACTATGTACCACACTGCAACATCTAAAGTCTGGGCACAAATCACACACTATTTGGAAGTTTTAATTAATGGTTTAATATATGCCTCTATTAGTCTACCAAGAAGAGACCCTAATTTAATGCAGCTAACTGAAATGTGCATGCAGAGAAGTGGCCCTCAAACTTGGCTGCACATGGGAATTTTTAGGGAGCTTTAAAACACACTGGTAGCCTAGTGCTACCCCAAGAGACTCTGATGTTATTGGTCTGGTACGGGATGAGGATCAGAGTTTTAGAGGGTCTTCAGGTGATTTTAATGCACAGCTATAGTTGAGAAACCACTGCTGTAAAATATAGAGTTAAAAAAAAAAAGGTGGGTGGATAGGATGTCTTCATGTACGATTAGGGTTCTGCTTACCTACATGGCCACATATAGACACTGATTCTAACTGCAAACAAATGAGTCCCCACAGACAATCATCAACCAAACATACTTGGTGTCATAACTGCATTAGTTTCCTAGGGTTGCTGTAACAAAGTACCACAAACGTGAGGCAAGGGGGAAGGCTTAAAATAACAGAAATTGCAGTTCTGAAAGCTAAAAATCCCAAATCAAGATGTCTGCTGGGCTATGCTTTTTTTTTTTGATGCCTGTACGGGAGAGTTCTCCCATACCTCTTCTAGCTTTTGGTGTTCGCTGCCAATCCTTGGCATTTCTTGGCTTGTAGATGGATCACTCCAGGGACAAGGTTGTCTTCTCCCTGTGTCATTACAGTCTTCCCTCTATGTATATGTCTCTGTGTCCAAATTTCCACTTTATAAGAACATCAGTCATATTGGGTTAGAGTGCCATGCTAATGACTTTGTTTGATTACCTCTGTAAAGGCTGTATTTACAAATAAAGACAAGGTCTTAGGTACTAGGGGTTAGGACTTCAACATATCTTTCTTGAGGGACACAACTCAACCCAGAAAAATAACCAACTATTGTATATGTCAGTAAAAGTGCTTCAAAGCAGGGGTTCTTAATTTGGGGATGGGAAAAAATGCCATCTCTATTTTTCACTAACTCTCATGTAAATACAGCATTTCCTACAATTATGAACATAGGCAACAAACTACAATAGTTTTAGTGATTCTTGAGAGTTTGCACCCATAGAAACCACTGCTATTTTCATGTCACATTTCTGTGTTTACAGTTATCCCCCAAATACCATTGACGGCCATTATTACTTTGAAATCACAGCTGTTAATAGACTTACTGTTAGACCTAGTTATTTAATAATGTATTAATAATGACACATGTATATACTACTATATCATGAGAAAACACTTTGATCATTCTATTTCAGTAAAACTGATTTGACTTATTGCATTTTATGCACTTAACATTATTCTGAAAAGAAGGCCAAATTTTAAAAAATCTTTCAATAACCTATAGCTCCAGTAAGTTATCAAAGAATATATAAGGTATTGTACATAATTCTCAAACCATTCTTTAAAGAACCATGACCTGCTGTGAGAATATGTATTTCATATATAGTCCAATACACAATCTTACCTTTCTCACATACGACGAAACTGAAACAGAAGTATTGCCAAACAGTATTTACCCTTACACTACAGGAGATGCACTCTGACATTTTCTATTCTATTTCTTTTCATTAAAAATGCCAGTGTGACCTACTGAATTAATTTCACAACTACTCTTGTAGCATAAATTAGATAAACCTTAAAAATTCTTTAGTGGCATTCCTTTAGAAACTTCTCATATTATAATAAGTGAAAGGCTGTTATTACTGATATTCGTGTACTATTTTAAAAATACATGTCATCACGTTAGAGGTGGCATTTATATGAGAAAATAGTTCAAGAGTTAACTAGGCTCCATTTAGACAACTGGTTATGAGTTAAGTAAATTTTAAAAATCTCGTGGGAGTCTAAACTTAAACTTTACCAAATGCAGTAAGGAGAAGAGGTAATATAATAAGCATTTATGTCTGAATCATTTTAAAATTACAAAAATGTTTTAAGTGCATAATGCTTAATTTCATTGAGGTATTTCCTCACTCACCACTGTAAAATTGGGTAGAAGCATTTTCCAAACCAACATTTATTTATGGTCAGGCTAAAAAGAATTTTACCTGTAGTAAACTCGAAGTGTCTGAATTTCTTCTTCCAGTTTTTTGTACTGTTGAACAGCTGTTTCTCTGGCTTGTTGCATAGCTAACAACTTTGCCTGCAAGTAATCAATATTTTAAGAAATTTAATATTAGCTTGATATGTTAAAGTATACTACTATAGTATGAATAAGAGTCTTAAATTTCTGGTAGTTTTAAATCTATCAGTATTTTTAGTGTTTCATAATTTCCCACAAAATAATCCAATTACATTAATAACAGAAATACTAAAGACATGAACATATTAAACTTACCAACTCTGTTCATTACTAAACCTCAACCTTATTCATCTGTATCATCAGATATATGCCCTTCTGCAATGTTTAACTTTATACACAGAATTCAGAATGTGGAACACGGGTTCAGAGCAATATCTAGAGTAGAGATAAGCACCCTGGGTGTTTCAGATACAAATTTAATGTGGCTCCACTGCCTGACCACACTAGATTTTCTTTTAACTTTATTAATAGTAAAACTCAGAAAATTCTAAATATGTCGTTAAGCCATCTTTGATATTTAATGTGAAAAAAATAACAAGACTGATTCTTACAGATATGATTTAACCTTTTCAATTCCTTTTCTGTAGGAAAAATCTCTAAAGGGAAAATGGCAGCAATTGTGGATGTTAAAGATAATTTATTCAAGAAATGCTATTGCTCCTCTCTGCCTATAATATTCATAAAGAGTCTGCAATCAGGTTTTCGATAGGGTTCCAACTAGTAATTTTAAAAGAACTGCCACCTTAACTATTATTCACACTGGATTTCAGGCATGGCCAAAATGTTTTCCACATAGCTTTTAAAATATGGTACTGGTAAATCAGGGTTCAGTTTTGTTTATTCAAAGTTAAATTTGCATGAAAAAGTAGTCTTTCACTTTAAAATGGTGTTTGATAGGTAACAGCAAAATGTTATCACACACCTCGAACTATACTAACAGCAATGGAGGCAATAATTTATTAATTTTGCTGAACTCATGATTTTACTGCAATTATTTTCTTGAGTAAGAATGAAGCTGTAAGACAACTTGTTAAATACTGACCATAGGAAAATTAGTGCAATGTAAGTGATTAGACAATTTCACTTTTTTCATAATGAAGAATATAAAACTTGCAGCAGTTTGGATTTTGATGTATAGGTAGGCATTAAATTAATTAACTTGTTCTCTAACTGGACTAGCAAATTCTAACAAAGAGTTACTTTAAAATTAAATTTATGATGTTTGCTTGTTTAACATGCCAAATTCTAGAAGTCTAGATAAAACAATTCTCAAAAATTATTAAAAAGCATTTAAAATAAAAATAGGTGGCTGGTTATTAACAACTTTGCCAATTTGCAGTATACTATAAAATGTGACTGAAATGGTAACTTGGAAGACACAGATGCGCACTGTGACTAGTGGCAAGTTAAAAAGAATTACACAAAAAAAGTGTATTTCACGTTCAACTTATAAACTGTCAGGCATCCTGCAGCATGTATTTAAGGAAATCAGATATTGGACAGGTAATAGAGAATTTGCTAAATAAATATGTTACCTTAATTGATTATTTTGAAGCTTTTTTTTTTTTTTTACCTAGTACTTCTGAGGGGCGGGGGGTGGGGTGCGGGGGGAACAAACCAAAAAATAAACCCAACAATGTTCTAACAGGAAAATGCCATAATGAAAATCCGGCCTACAAAATTTCTGCAATGAAAATGACATCATAAAAACTTTAAATTCCTGTGCTTTGGGTAATAGTGAACATTTCACTTCTCTTCTCACATTTAGTTGGGTATGAAGATCTGGTGTTGCTTTATAGCAATTCGCTTAATTTCTTGATTCCAATTATCTATCTAATCTTCTATCTAGGCCCTGGTGACTATGTTCAAAGGTATTATAAACTTTCTGGCTTTACAACCTCCTTCCTCTACTTTATCAGATATGTTCTTATCTGGCAAGCACATCTCTTTGGGGGAAATATCCTACCTTATAGCACAGTGATCCTGTTCAGTTCTGGGGGCTAGGATGAACTCAGGTATACAAAAGTTCAAACAGAGTACTCTATCGTACTAGCCTCAGAAGAAAACTGAATCCCGATGACATCATTTGTACCCCTGGATCCTCAGATGCCAGAAAGATAAAGATCTATTTCTTGGACTTCCTGGGTACATTAATCCATTTTTATTCCTTTTGGTTTAGGCTTGTTTGAATTGGATATATATTATATGTAATGTAAGAAAACGTAACTAATTTAAATATGCTATTTACTTCTATTGCATGTCCTTCATTATTAATAGCATGTAAATTCATCATGTTACAAGTCAAAAATATGTCATATCACAAACATTAAGGAAATTAGCAAACAAAATATTTTTCCTGTTTTTCTGCCATGATAGTTCCCATATTTTTGGCAATTACTTTTATAAAAACTACATGGAATCATTTGTCTACACTCACATAAAAAAATACATGCATTTAAAAAATGACAAAATTCAGAGTGTAAGAAATATACAATTTAAAGTAAATCTTTCTGCCAACTCCAACTCTCAGTGCTACAACTTTCCTCTCCTGAGATTATCGGTTAACTGTTTGCTGTATATCCTTCCAGATATAGTCTACACATATGTATATTTGCAACTAAATACATGTATTTACAATATTGATGGCACTCTTTATACAGTTATAAACCTTCTTTTATACTGAAAAATATTTTGTGCTCTATTGCTTCCTTAAAAGAAAAGATACATAGCCCAACCCATGTATCACAGAGTAGTCACATTCCCTCCCTTCCATCCCTAACGTGAAACACTTCCATGATTTGGGGTTCATCGATTTCAAGATTATTTTACACTTTCACTATATAGTTATGCACTTATAGATAATAATTCATATTTTATAGGTTGTTAACACTATATAAATAATATTTTACATATTTCACAGATAATTGCTTTTTTGGTCAGTATTATCCTTCTGACTTATTCTTATTGACACATGTATCCATTCTGATAACACCTATGTTCATACAAAATGTTCCCCTGTGCACCACTACAGTCAATGCCCTTATGTTACGCACAGCCCTTGTCAACTGCTTATGTGATTTTTATCCTTATAGTTTTACCTTTTCTAGAATGCCATGTTAACAGAATCATGTAGTAGGCAGCCTTTTGAATTTGGCTTCTTTCACATAAGTTAATGCTTTTGAGATGCATTCAACTTATTACATGTATCAGTTCATTCCTTTATATCACTGAGTAGTATTCCACTGTATGGCTATACCACATTCTGCATATCCATCCACCAGCTGATGGACATTTGAGTTGTTTCCAGTTTTTGGCAATTATTAATAAAGCTGATTAAACATCTGCATATAGGTCATTTTGTGGAGTTATATCTTAAATTCTCTTAAGTAAATGCCAAAGAGTGCAATTACTGGGTCCTATGGAAAGTGTGTGTGTTTATATACTTTATAATATGTAAATATATATGTATATATAAATTCATTTTATATATAAATTTGTTTTATATATAAACATATATTTATACACATATACTTTATAGTTATATATATTATAAACAAACTGCCAAACTTGCTGTCTAAATTTATATAACTTTAAAGCATCTATGCTTAACTACTAGCAGTGCCACTTGTTGAATGCCTACTATAGGTTGGGCATTGTACCAAGTGCTTGAAATACATTACTATAGTCTATCCTCACAACCAAACTGAGATAATTCCTATTATCCCTATTTTAGAGGTGATAAAATGAGGTTCATGGACATTCAGCAACTTGTAAATATAACAGAACTAGTGACTAATAGAACTCAAATATAAATTCAGTCCTGTTTGGTCCAAAATACATATTTACCCCTTATACCACACTATATAACATTCTGGGATATTAATACATACACACACACACACACACACACACACACACGTATACACACACATACAAAAACATATATATGGGTATATATGTTAAAATCTATATTCTCAAGAAAATGACAAAAATATTCAGTAATTTAAAAAACACTACAAATGTGTGGGTTCATGAATGTCACAGTCACACTTTCAAGGGAAAGGACAGAGTTGTACTAGACACTCTTGAGCATGCCACCTTTTATCTATTTACTTATTATTTATATTGATATAATTGACATACAATATTGTATTAGTGTTCGGTACACCATATTGATTCAACATTTATATACATTATGAAATGACTACCACAATAAGTCTAGTTACCATCTGTCACCAAAGTTAGTAAAATATACTGTCTATATTCTATGTGCTGTACATTACATCTCTATGACTTATTTATCTTATAACTAGAAGTTTGTAACTCTTGACCCCCTTCAACAATTTTGCCTATCCTCTGATCACACCCCTTCTGGCAAGCATCAGTCTGTTCTCTGTCTATAAGTCTGGTTTTGCCTGTTCATTTTTTTTTTTTTGAGATTCCATATGTAATTGAAATCATATAGTATTTAACTTTCTCTTTCTTATTTCACTCAGCATAATGCACTCAAGGGCATCCATGATGTTGCAAATGGCAAGATTTCATTCCTTTCTATGGTTTAATATGTACACATGTATATACTGTGTATATATAATATATGGCTACATGAAATAATTCTGCAATGAACATAGAGGAACATATTTCTTTTCAAATTAGTGTTTGCATTTTCTTTGGATTTACACCTAGAAATGAAATTCATGGATCTGGTAGTTATTGTTTGTGTATCAATTATAGGTATTTGATTTGTGGTTACCATGAGGTTCATATATAACTGATAAAATATATACACATATATGTCTATTTTAAGTTGACAGTCACTTAAGTTCAACCTCATTCTAAAAGAACTACATTTTTATCTCACCCCTCATGTTTTATGTTTTGATGTCAAATTTTACACCTTTATATTTTGTGTATCTTTTAACTAATTACTGTAGTTATAGTTACTACGATTTTGCTACTTTTATATTTTAACCTTCATACTAGATTTGTATATGGTTGGTACACTACCTTTTCTATATAATTGCCTTTTGTTCATAGAATTCTTTCATATATTTCCTTATTTCTAGTTACTTTTTTTTTTCTCCCCCTTAATGAAGGCCCTTTAACATTTCTTGTACGGGCAGTTTAGTGGTGATGAACTCCTTTAGCTTTTGCTTACCTGGAAAACTCTCTCTCTTTCAACTCTGAATGATAACCTAGCTGGATAGAGTATTCTTAGCTGAAGGTTTTTCTCCTTTCAACACTCTGACTATATCATACCACTCCCTTCTGGCTTGCAAAGTTTCTGCTGAAAAAATTAAATAATAGTCTTATGAGCTTTCACTTGTACATAACTAGTTGTTTTCTCTTCCTGCTTTTAAGATACTCTTTATTTCACTTTTGATATTTAAATTACAATGTGTTTTGGTGTGGAACTCTTTGGGCTCTTTTTTGTTTGAAACTCTGTGCTTCCAGGACCTGGATATGTTTCCTTTTCCAGGTTAGGTAAATTTTGTCATTATTTCTTCAAGTAAGTTTCTGTCCTTTTTCTCTCTCTTCCCTCTGGAATCCCTATAATGCAAATATCTACATGCTTTTTATGTGTATGGTCTTTTTGTCCTTTGTTGTGGAACAGGTGTGCAACTAGTTCTCAAGTTCTTTTCAGAAGGAACAGTTCCATATGTAGTTGTATGTCTGTGGGAGGAGGTGGGTTCAGGATCTTTCTTATGCCAGGATCTTGAACCGCCGCCCCATGCCACCTTTTTATATATATCACTCAAGCCTTTCCACATATAATTGCACTTTTTGTTCTTCATTCTAACTCCTCCAAAACTTCACCTCAGTCTTCCACCTTCTACCCAAATCCTGCCCAATGTAAAAATGCGAGACGTGTTGCTGTGCTTCTGTTAATCATTCACAACATTTACATTCTGCTTTGATCCATACAATGTTATTGGCATAAAGGAATCTTGCAACTGGGAGTTGTGTGTATTTAGTCTTAGTAATGGGAACAAATGGGACCCATGACCATACTGAACCTCAGTTGAATCTTCTACATCTCCAAGTCATATTCAAACTGTGTTGCTGGTTCACCTCTCCTTAATAGTAGTAAGAATATAAACTTCCTGCTGCTTATGCCACCCAAATTTGCCTATATCACTTAACTAAAGACATGTTCTCCAAAATCCAACAATTTTACTATTGTAACAAAAAATATTCCTAAGCATATATAATAATAAAACTTTTAATGCTCTCTAAACAAACCTTATAAACTTATTACCAAATTCCATTGAATCTAAGATGCTATTGATTTTAAAACACACGATAATTTTATGCGGAAAAATCATGCCAATTATACTTCTATCGTCTACTATAACAAGCATACAGCAATGTTAAAATGTGACATGATATTAACCTAATATATTTCCCTCTTCCAAAACAATAAAATTCCCTTCTGAGCAATACCAAAATATTTCTACCAGTCGATAGCATGTGTTTTAAAATTTTTCTCATCTCCTCACCCCACTCACACAAAAGCCCCACCTTGTCCTTTTCTTTTTGCTTTAGTATTCTCTCCTAAATAAAGAGAACAACATTCCTGACTCTTTCCTTTGTTTTTTATATAGGGAAAAATTTAAGTTCCAATTGCAATCTCTAATGGAGTATCCTCCAATCTTACGTGTCCTCCAGCTACCTTTCATACTTGCTTCCCAACATGGAAAAGGTGTTGCTTTAAACACCAAGAAGGAGCAGCTGAACTAATTCCAGATGAAATAATGGAATCAAAGCATCATTCAATAACAGTTATTGGTAATAATAAAAGTTTAGTATAATCAGTGTATGTTTTACATCTTCTGTATCCTTTTAGCATACCTTAAAATTTTTTCTTATAACATTATCTTTTTTTCTTTCTAGTTTCATTGAGATATAATTGACATATAACATTGTGTTAGTTTTAGTTGTATAACATAATGATACGATATATGTATATATTGCAAAATGATTACCACAATAAGTTTAGTTAACATCCATTACCTCACACAAATACAATTTTTTTTTTATTGTGACGTTAAGATTTGCTCTCCTGGAAAATTTCAAATATATGATAAAATACTGTTAACTTTAGTTACCATGCTATATATCTCATCTCTAGAACTTACTTACCATAAGTGATTGAAAAAAAGTTGGTTAATTAATATTAGGCTAGTCATATAATTAAATGTCTCATCATTCTTAAACTATATCTATCGAGAGCAGTGCCATCTAAATAGGACAACCATTTGTACTGCCACTGTATTAGAAATGGACTACATTGTTTCCTTAGAATGCTATCTAGTAATTTAGAATGAGAGACAAAGAAAAGACTATACTATTCACATCACTGAACACTATTTGCTATGAATATTGTGGAGAAATTACTTTTATCTTACTTTAAAATCTTGTTATGTTTGGTTTGAATGTGTTTTTAATAGGAATAGTCTGAAATAGTTAAACCTTCCTTTGGTAACTCCAAGACCATTAATGGAAATCTGTTTTTATCAGAGAACAGAGGCATTTGATCTTCTGTGTGATATCTGCTAAATAAAGAAACATACAGTACAAATTAAATCACAGAACCAAATAATTTTAGACCTGAAAGAGACCTTAAAGGTAAGAGCCCCTTCCTTTTACAGGTGAGAAAATTGCTGCTAGTACAACATGTTTAGGCAAACATTTGGAAACTGTCCAAGGTTTGAAGGAAAGTTGGAAGTAGAATACAAGTATCCAGAAGACATTGTTTATTCTACTATACAAGAACACATTTCAATATGGTATAATTTAATAGATATGTTAGTTGTTTTAACAGAGTTGTTTTACAGAGTACCCATATGTAGACTGTGTTACATTATTAAACACTTTTCTAACACATCTAATTAGGTATTTTCAAATAGGTTTAATTAGACAATTGCTTAAACAGTATGACTATTTGCATTCCTAGTATGACTTTTTAACCTCAGAAGCAGGTTAAGAACCAAGTAAAGAAGTATAACTATTTTACAAAAGGTATCTTAAAAAATTAAAAGCTAGTGTCAGAAGAAAAATGACCATATTTCAATTATATCTCACCTTCACAGAAATACGTGAGTTGCTCACCACAGTATATTACCAAAGTGTATTATATTGCTCTTTAAAGGCAATTTCTTAGAGGTTACATTTTGTCCTCATCCCATGCCTCCCAGACCAGGGATGAACAGACTCTTGAGTCAAAAGCAGTCACATATGCACTGTCTAGTGATCTAGAGCTTGATATGAGAGAGAGAAGAAAACAGTTTCTAATAAAAGTAGAAATCAAAACATTCATAGGCAGAAAATTATTCCTGGGCAGTGAGGAGAATCCAAGAAACAGAGAAAAGGAGAGCAGTAGACATAAGTATGCCATAAAGAGTGTAGCAGTGTGATTAAAAGCAAACTTGGTCTGGCTACCAGAAATTAGCTATTAACTCTGTAGAACTTAGGGCCTTTAAACCTCAAATCTCTCATTGGTAAGACGAGGGTAATATCCATCTCATACGATTATTATGCAATGATAAAATGAGATAACTTGTGATAGAGCTATATCAAAGTGAACAAATATATAAGCTGTATAATGGACACGACTGAATGTTTAATGTGAAGTTATTGTGGAAACAACTGTTTTCAATAAAGAAAAGCACTGTACCAAGTAACAGGTGAATAAGGTAGAAGGGATTGGGCTTAAAGTACAACAAGTTCAAGCCACACAGTAGTCTAGAGCAGGGTCCTGAAGGTACAGATATTAAATATTTCCTATACTGTCTCTGTTGCAACTATTATTAGTGTGAAAATAGCCACAGATAATATGTAAATGAATAGGCATGGCTATGCTCCAATAAAACTTTATTTACAAAAACAGGCAGCTGGTTCAGAGGCCATAGTTTGCAGACTATGAATCTAGAATGTCAGAGACTAAAGGTTTGCATAGAGCCCAGAATATTTGTTGGTCTTTATAAGTTTTGTTTAGTTGTTGTCAGGTGCCTAAAAAAGTGAAAAATGGAAATGCTAACCACATTTTCGATACACCTGTTTGTATAAAATAAACACGTTTCCAGAGGCAATTAAAAATATGTAAAATTCACACTGTTCTACAACAGTTTCTTCAGGGTACGTAATAACAGGAAGGAAAAAGGCTTAATTATGCTTATATGGTATCCAAGTGCCTGCATGGTAGCAGTGCACTGTGAAAGGAAACCATCTTGCCAGGGAAGCATGATCTCACTTATTACATACAAAGCAAAACTAACAAAATAAAAACAAAATACTGTAGCTTTAAATTGTTAATTTAGTTTTAATCTGATGTTAATATAGTTTCAACATCACTTTTTTATTAGTATTTGACATAGCTTTTATATATCCTTTTAATGCCATCTTTTTTTACATGTCTAGATTTAGATATAATTATGATAAATAGTGTGTTATTTTTTCCAGTCTAAAAATCTCTGTCTATTAACTGGGACATTTGACCCTCTTATATTTAATGTAATTACCAATAAATTTTGGCTTAAATATCTAACCTTATTATATGTTTTCTGTTTGTTCCAACAGTTCTACTACTTTTTTCTTTTTAAATCACCTGTTATTGCTATCTTTTGGATTGATTCTATTATTGTCATCCCATTTTTCCCTCTTTAATTCTGAATGTTACTCATTCCTTTATATTCTTTTAATGGTTATCCCAGAAATTTCAAGATATAAGACTGAATTATCAAAAATCTAACATTAATTAATATTCCTAGACAATGAGAAGACCTTAAAACTTTATTTAATCCTATTTACTTGGTACTTTATTTCAAATGTATTCTTGTTCATTTTGGTTTAAGCCTCAAAGATCATTATTAATATTATTATGTTGAGACAATATATATGTATATTTGTCACTTTTGTTTTTTGCATCATTACTTCTAGCTGAAAGGTTCCTTGTAGAATCATTTTCCTTTTGTTTAAATAACAGCTCTTAAAAGTTTCTTTACTACAAAGCTGAAAATGACTAACTCAATTTTTAGTTGTCTGAAAACATCTTTATTTCATATTCATTCTTAGAGGACATCATGCTAGGTATTTAATTCTAAATTGCCAGTTATTTCCTTTCAGCGCATTGAAAGCATTAGAATAGTGTTCTGAATTCCATAGCTCTATTGAGAAGACATCTCTAAGCCTAGCTGTTGCTCATTCAGAAGCAATCCTTTTCCTTTGGCTGGCTACTTATTATCTCTTTGATGTTAGAATTCTTCTGTTTCATTATGATTATTATGATCTGATTAGGTGCGTATTTCTTTTTTATCTTGGCAATGGATCTCTTTCAACAGTTTTAGAAAAACCTCAGTCATTTTCTGTTCTAATAATGTTTTTTCTGGGTTGTCTATATTCTCTCCTTTTAGGAGCCCAATTAAATGTCTGTTACACTATCTTACTCTAAAATCTCCTTTGTTTCATCTATCGGTATTATATTTTGGGTAAATTTTTAGATATATTCCAATTCATATATCTTCTAGCTCATTCTTTCTTTCTTTAGTTGAGTATAATCTGATGATTAATTTCTCCTAGAGTGTTTTATTACAAACATTTTTGTCTTTTTAAAAATTTTTCTTTAACTCAGTGATTCTTTTTCAGATTTGCCTGGTGTATCCTAGAAAACATTTGTGGTTTACTTATGATTGTGATTCATATTCTATTTATTTACATATTCACTGAAACATTTCATAATATCTGTTCTATATTCTTTGGATAACTTTATTGTTTGGTATGTGTGTGTTCTTCTATTGTTATGTCTGTTGACTTTCATACATATTCACGATGGTTTTCTTCCTTATGTGCTCAATTGCTCTTTGATTGTAAATTCATATTTTTCTGATAATCATCTATGGGAATCCTGTTGGACTAAATTGGAGATGCCTTCCATGAAAGAAGGTTTGTGTCTGTCTCATCAGGGAACCAGGGGAAACAGTTCCTAGATAAAGTTCAAGAAGCCTCGATTAATAATGATGGCATTTCTGGCTCTGCTACCTAGCCTTGCTACTGGTTCAAGGATTGGGATCCTAATTGAAGATCAAAGTACTTCTACAGACATTCTCCCTTGGTGCAGCTTTGGACCATCTGTGTTTGCTTACTATTGGATAAGGGGTTATCTCTAATAGTAAATTCTTTGGAAATTTCCTCTACTTTTTTCTGAGTCTAGCAATGCACGAAATTTACATTTTGTCCAGGACCTGGCAGGTTATCAGCAGAAGGGTCCCTACAATGATTTCCTTGCCACACTGTAGGAAGAAGAAGTCTATGCTAAAATTTAACAGATTATCCCATCAAAAATAGATCAAAGTGATTTTATAATATAATGTTTAAAATTTTTACATTTGGTACATTAATTTGGCTTATCTTAATAATTTCCTTAAATTGCTTTTAAAGAGAAAGTTTCAGATTGTCTTCTGCATGCCCTTCTCTGATACAATTCACTGTGGAGCTAACTAATCTAAAATCCAAATATATGAAAAGCAAGTATATCTTGGATACAGTCACCCTAAAAATATTTTTCTCCTTTAACACTGTTTTATGGAAGTACTGGAGATATAAAGATTGGCCACATAAGAATTTTGATTAATTGTTAAGAGCATCATGGGATAAATTTCCAGCTCTGCATTAACTTGTGTGACATTAGTGTTTTGTGTTTTTTTTTTTTTTTTGCTTCCTGCCTTAAAAGAACAATCTCTCTTGTTCTACGCTAAACACAATATAAATTAAGAATTAAAATTATTTAAAATAGTTTAATGGTCAGGATCAAAACACCAGCTAGCACAGTTAAGTGATAAACTGTGTCCTAAGCTTGTCATGTCTGATCTCCAATAACTGCCACACATTCTAATTTAACATATAGTTAGAAGTTTTCATAGTCTCACTTTTTTTAAAAGGAGAAAATGTGTGTATAGACATATATATGTTAATTGTATAATTGATAAAATGTTGAAAAGTAAAAATTGAAACATTTCCCATAACTGTCTTTAAAAATGTGAACCGTTAGGGGGAAAAAAAAAATCCACGGGCAGGAGAATCACTTGTGAGGAAATGACCTACTTAGATCCTCTCAGTTTTTAAAGTTATAAATAAAAGTTAGTGTGAGAACCAGAATCAGAGTCTGAACCCAGAACTCTTGACTACAAGTTCAGTAAATAATCCTGAGTCTGTGCATTAGCTACTTTGCCAACTTCTTCTCCAAAGTTAAACATGCCATTATATCCTACTGTGATGACTTCAGGGGTGATACTGTTTATTCCCATTTTAGCTCTTTTTCCATTCACTGTCATTTACTTTAAATCTTTGTATTTTTTATTTTTGTGATATCATAAAATATTTGTATGATATCACTTACTTTTTAAGTCACATGTGATTTAACATATCTGTTTTGAGCCATTTCTTTGACCATTAATTCAGACTGTGGAGGCTTTATCTTTTCCATTGAATAAACCCTATTCTCAGAAGATATTACCATGACATTAAGTTTGTTTCTAGTTAGATCCAGTTAGATGTCTGGCCTCCAAGACTTCTCCACTATACCTCTGAAAGTCATTCATACTGATACGTATAAAACCACTGACCACTTCACTGGCTTCACTAATAACCTATCTGTTATTTAATGCAATTTGCCTTTTTTAACATGTAGAAAACGGTTAATCATGTAGTATTTATAGTCCTCAGAGAATACCTATGAAATTATAGAATTTCTGTCCACCATACCACTTGTTCGTGAGGTGATTTCCCCAGGAAAAAAAAAATTATATGCAAGAAAACACTTAAAGCATCAGCTGGAATGTGAGTTCCCCAAAAGAGTCCATTCTCCTTTCTCATGGCATGATACATTCCTTTCACTAAGCTTGCTTTCTCTGGTACTACCTAAGAACATGAGCACACAGAGAAAATTAAATTCTTATTCAAAGTGAAGAAGCAAACATTTCCCAAAATGACAATATTCCCTTCCTTTACACTTGCATCGTAAGCATTTCTCTGCATGCCAGTGCCCTTCTATTTAGTTGAATTTTAGTCAGCAGTATTTTGTTTATTTGTTCAGGATCGTGTATGTTTTTTCACTACATCTATAATACACTTCATCACCTGAACA
>NW_006436664.1:3872388-3877653 GCF_000325575.1 Pteropus alecto
TGCAATTCAGTCCATGGAAAGCACTTGGGTAGAATTTCTTCTATACCTTTCAACATACCAAACAACAATTAAATAACTGCCTGCATAGAAATATTGCCAACTGAAAAGTTAGTGAAGCGAGTTTAATCAAGCGAACTTGACTAACATTTTAACTAAGGACTTTTCAGATACTCATGTTAAATGAGTATCATAAGTGTTTTCTAAAAAATTAATCTGAACATTAATGTAAAATTTAATAAATATATTAAAAGGAAAAATCAGTATTATGTGATTTCTAAATGAAAATAAATTTTTCATTCTTCAAAAAGTTTTTATATATACAGACTATAAGGATAATGTAAAAGACTAGGGAAAGGACTATTGAAAAATCAGCCATAACTAGAAAAATATATTCTTAAAGAATCTAATGAAGTATCTTATAAGTTATATTTCAACGGAAATTTTTAAAACAGAAGACAAATAAGATTTTTAAACATGTAAACATTAACTAGCAAAAATTTGTAATGATAAAAAACATAAATGTATATCTTTATAACCAAGCTATATGAAAGATATTTTACTGAAATAGTTCATAATTAAATAAGAGTACTACAAGAATCCGAATAAAAGAAATGTTAATTTATAAGTTTTTCTTCTGTGGAATCGTTTTACTCAGGTTTCTAAGACTAAGCCAGTGAATTTCCTACTCATGTATTACAAAAATCAACAAGAAATAATTGAAGTTATCTGAATTAAAGGCAAATTTTTAAAAAGACCAAACCACATTTTAAAGAAAAGCAGGTCAAGCAGGATTTCATAAATAAACTAAAAATTTTTAAAAAATACTTTAAGTTGACATATAGGCATTTAAAAAGTTTTAAGAGATGACAGTTTAGTTTTCAACCAAAGGAAGAGGGCTTTCTAAACTAGACTTAATTTCTGTTAATAAACATATATAGTAATTTAAACAAAAATTCTGTATATAAATGTGGAAATTACTTGAGAGTTGTGTCTAAGCATGTGAAAAGCATCAGAAAAGAGAATTCCCTGTTTCCTTTTGGATGCTGAAGACAACAGCAACACAGCCTAGGGCACACTGCTGCGGATTTTAACTGTTGTATGGAACTACTCAAAATGCTTTTGATCCATTTTATCTTGCAAGTTAGCAAAGAAATGTTGCAATAAGAAACACCAACAAAGATCTGAAAAAGTTAAGCTCTGGATTACCATATTGTATTCTCCTGCCATTCAATGCTCCATACAAAGGCAGTGGTGTTCAAAGTAAGGAAAAAAAAGTGGAGGGAGAAAGAAAAAAGAGAAACTGGTCTCAGAAAGCGCAAAGCACAAAGTAAATAATATTCTTCTACATCCCTTCTTTTTCACGGATTGGATGTTAAAAGAGTTGCAGCAATTAGGCTTTTGTTAATTACCAGCTGTTGAAACAGATGTGTTGACTATCCTTATTAGTCAACAGCTGGGTGAGAAGAACAATTGATGCTCCCTAAAACCAACAGCCAGCTGCTCTGCAGTAATTATCTCCAATTAATAATACAGGTGATAAAGGCAAAAAGCTCCTATCCCTCTGTTTCAATAACTTTGGCAGTTTCAATAACCACGGCTTTATCATTACACAGTAGTAGAGAATACATTTATTACAACAAGGAAGGTTGTATATCAGAGTCGCATTAACTCTATGGTAGTTTCCATTATGCAATTTCTGGAGAGGGAATCAGACAAGGGCTAAAAGTAGAAGCAGACATTCTGTAGGCTTTTATTTATCATATTTCAAATGTCACTGCCAACTTACTTCTCTAGGACTAACAATAATAGCTTAGCACTTAAGTTCTTTGAAAAAGAGAAGCATAACTAAAATCTGTTCTTTTTGATTTCCAGGTGTTTTCACTGATCATGTTTTATATTCAGTTCACTGAAGCAATATATTTCCTCTTGGTATGCCTAAACGTCCATGTCTTGTTCCCTAGCTTATATTTCCTAGGTGACCGGGAGAAGCAATTTTACCAAACTCAAAAAGAATTTATTTCATAGCAGTAAACATTATTTTATGAATACAAAGCAATCGGTAGAACAAATAAGCAAGCAGAAAAGGAAAAAATAAAACCATATTTTATTTTATAGACAGCGATCTTATGATATGTAATATTCAAGTTTCTAATTATGATGTTTAAAAATGAAATATCACAGTGAAACCTACTGATAAAACAGCAATCATTACATGTTTTAAAATTACTTTGACTATTTCCTATTGTTAATTTTTCATAGCGATCTTTCACTTAAAAGAAATGTAAAACAAAGATTTAAACAAGTCAGGCATCCATCTCTCTGCTACAAAAGAGGTGTCCACAAGAATTTACAACCATATCTATTCACTAATTAGAGAACACTTAAAGACACTGCCTTTTTGAAAACAAGGATTAGAGCTGGATGAATACCCCCTTTTCACAAACCTTCCTCATGTCTCTGTTGGGTCATCATAAGCAGCTTGTTCTTCCAGCATTAAACTGAAAAGCCTACCGATTATCAGTTCTGAACGCCTCAGTTAGGCATCAGAACAATTAATACGAATAGAAACTTTAACATGTAGATAAATCATTTCACTACAAATGACTGTAAAAAAATTAATGAACAAAAACTTTCTATTTAGGTTGCCACTTAGGCTCTACGGCTTTCTGATATGAAAAATATTTGCTAGAAAACTCTTACCACATTCTATGTGATTATGGTTCCTAAAATATGAATTTCAGAATTTACATAATTATAAATGAGAGATTAACACATAATTAAAAAAAATCCATTTCAATGAAACCAACTTCCATGAGAATTTGTAATACTTAAAATTCTATAATTTATAGGGAATCTCCTAATATATAAGAAGCTAGCGAAATGTGTAAGTAGAGGAACAAACTGTTAGCTTTTAAGTTTCGAAATCTTTATTAGGCCATAGAATTAACTCTGATTTCTCAGTTCTAAGACCTAATTTCGCAACACAGTAGCAGCAAGAGCAAATATTTTCTGCCCTGATATTGGAGCAGTGCTCCTTTCCCTCTGTAATATGCAGGACTACTGGAAAAGCCGCAAGTGATAGAGCAGCTAGCTGACCATGTTTCTCTCTTCTTTGTGGAAAGGAACAGGCTGTGGTTACCATCTAATAAGCCCATCACGTTTTATTAACCATGCTGGGCTGCCTTGGCTCGTCCTGAAGCAAGAGTGCTGTCCTAGGCGACCCAAGCAGGGAAAGCAGAAGGGAAACCTATGCTGAAGCCATGACTCCTAAGCTCATTGCTGTTTAAAAATATTCCAAGAAATTTAGATCCTTTCTCCTCTGCAAAAAAACGAATGGTAATTTGTAGTGAACATCTGATTGCTATACATAATTCCTCTAAATATTGCCTTTTCTGAAACTTAAAAATACCTAGGCATTGCCCAGAGCAGCACTAAAGTATTTAGAGCTGCTTTCTACAGGGGATACTTGAGATATCTAAATTTCACACCAATTTCAATTTAAGAATCTAACAGTATGATTGAATTAACTTTGGGTAAACACTGGCATTTTGTCATCTATAACGTATATTCTCACTGGTAAGCATGCTTTTCCCACCTTGCTCACCGGCAGACTCATAAACTTCCTTCATGTTACGTCTTTCACATCTCTCCCAAAAGACTATTCTTTTTCCTAAGCTTCACTTCACTTTGTGTATATGTTTATTACAGCATTCACTAACTATATGTGCATTTTTTTTGTACATTTATCTCCCCAACAGATGGCAAATTTCTTTTCCTTTTTGTATTTCCGGCATATAGTATATAAGCTCTCATGAAACACTTCAATGAATAAATGTAAATATAAAAAAATAACAAAGGTATTTTTGCCCAGTAATTGTTCAAAAATAAATTTTTATAAAAATTGGATTTATTTAATTTAAGTTGACCTACCATGAATATCTCCACAAACAGGAAAATTTATCTTCTTAACTGAAATAATCAACTTGGCTTTACTGAACTGCATATTCAAGACACTAATTCCAGTTTTACATTACCTCATAATTGATATACGTAATAAAGAAAAAACTTTAAAAGCAAAAGTAAGATTTTATAAAACCTCCTCTATCCTCACCTACCATTCCTAAAGCTTACTTGAAATAGTTTAAAATTGTAGCTCCATGCCATATTTTGGACTTTTGTTGTACGTAACATATTATGAGAATCTTTTTTCAATTCATCATAATTAAAAATTATCCTATCATTGCTTTAAGAGATACTAGCTTCCACTGATTGTTACACATTATCCGTGCCTCTTCTGAGATGCTATATTTTTTTGTTTTTGTTTTGGCTATAATCCTTCAAGTAATTACCCCAGAAATGATAAATAGGTACTCCGTTACTTAGCCTTATTTTTAATAAAAACACAAGTCTTTGTTTAGCCCTCTTGTATAAATGATATTTTGGCAAGTTACACGAGCCTTAAATTGCAGCCTTTTTCTATAAGGTTTATAAACAGAGTTGCACTGCACAACTTCCCAGTCAAATATTTTATTCAGATAAGTCTATATATTTAACATATGAATATTAATTTACATAGGTAAGTATGCAATTTAAAATTTTATTCTATTCAGTCCTTGATATGCACTTTCAATTTGATGAGTTTTTCTTCAACTGCGTTTTCTTCTATTTCTTTGAACATGGTTCCTCAATCTACTCTTCTCACTTCTACAATTACTCCTGTTTTCTTTTGTAGTTTCCTCCATTTGTTTGTGTTTTCGATTAGTGTTTCTTCCTTTGTTCCTCCAGATCACTAATTAGACATGGTCACTGATCATTCTGTTATTCAAATCACCTGTTAAATTTACTTTAAAATGTTGGTCTAATTTGATCATTCCTTCAAAATAGCTCTTTGACTCTCCATAAAAGGTCTTATTTCAATCTAAAAACTTTTCTTCTTGCAATAAAACAGCCTCAATTGGAGCCAACTATGTGGTAGAATGTGGTCTTTCTCCATGAAGCAATCACA
Organism: Pteropus alecto; assembly: GCF_000325575.1. NCBI lineage: Eukaryota > Metazoa > Chordata > Mammalia > Chiroptera > Pteropodidae > Pteropus > Pteropus alecto. Next base: position 3,877,394 of record NW_006436664.1, read on the forward strand.
CTGCCTGATTTACACATGGACTCTCAAGCCTATTCATATCAGCTGGTATGGGTTCCCTCAGCACATGTGAAAAGTGGCCTATCCGGAATAGTGCTGATGAGCCAAAGTGAGTAGGTAGTAAGTAGCTTCTTCATCAGGCAGATTGGCAAGTTTCTCTTAGGGTACAATCACTAACTGGACAGAGAGAGCTTCTTTCTAAGAAAAGAGGATCTACTGGAACGCAGGTAGCCAGGGCAAAAACAACCTTTACTCCATCACTT
>NW_006436664.1:3877774-3908718 GCF_000325575.1 Pteropus alecto
TTTCCCTATTATATTCATAAAAATTTTAAAGTTGTGCAAGTAATAAATAGTCCTTCCTCCTTTTGTATTATAATAGTGACTCCACAGGAAGTTAGTATTGGTCCTGCGTTGGAGGATTCACTGAACTTTGTCCTAGCCTTACCAATGAGTTCCAGTCCCGGTATTTTCAACTATCAACCATATAGCTACCTTATGCACTTCAGGAAATACTTTAAGCCTCCAAGTCAGTGTTCACTACCTTACTACACCTGCCCTAATTAATTCCATTCATTAAAATCTGTGAGATTACTTTTCTCCAACTCTGATATTGTCAAGTTATTTTATCACCCCTCCGGGAAAAAAAGTCTTCAGACACTGCCTACTTTCTACTTTACCAAGTATGATCTCCTTTGTTTCACTTTCAAGAGTCTGTTCTAAAGTGAATTTTCCACAGGCTAACCATACATTTTGGGAAACTCCTCTATGAGATGTAAAAAGTCCTTGTTTTTGGCAACGGGTGCAGAAGGTAGTGGGGAAGTACAAACTCATGTGGTGGTCCCCCTGCTCCACTCCCCACCCCGCCCCCCCAAAAAGGTTAAAAGCAATACTGGTTTTTGTGTCTGATAGATACAGCATAGATTATTAGTCTCCTGCAGTTGCTGTTTCTCTCCCTGGCCACTAAGGTTAGCAACCATGATTTGCCATTCACAATCACAGATCATCCATTATTGTATCACTCCTAGTGAGGAGACTTAAGTTCAACATAAGTGCACTGCTAATGTCAGAGTTAGTTAAAAGTTCATCTATGACTTTCTCTGTGCATTAACTATTGTGCTTTGTACCAAGATAATGCTAATTTAATTTTTAACATTGTGAATATCATGTCCATGCTTTCCAAGAGTTTAGATAATGAAAATGAGAATAACAATACCAATGCCATCATGACCCAGATATCACCAAAAATGGAAGGACACATACAACTAGATTAGGGAAATAAATAACCAAAACAGAACATATGGCAAAATACACAGAGATCTGGGATTGGGCATGCTGGAGAAGATGTGAAACCACATATAGAAATTGAATCTCACTATCTGAGATGAGATACGTAAGTATTTCCAAATTAATCAAAGTATTTTTGTCTCCCAAAATTACACCAGTAATAGCAGCTGCTGAATTAGCATGAACATACAACATGGAACATACATTACTGTATTGTTTCCTTGACTGTTCAGTGATGCTGAGTAAAATTTAACTCAGAGGTTGCAACTAAAATGTCTTTTGGGTAAACAAAATAGGAAATTTTGATATGAGATGAGCTGGCCTCATACAGTACAGAATTGATTTTGTTATCATTTAATAGCAATCATGCTTCCTACAGTATATCAAGTGATGTGCCAAATCACAACAAAAATCATTACCCCTACCTACTAGGTACTTTGATTTGAAAGAGAGAATTAGGTCATTAACTGTATTGTTCAAATCTTCTATATCCGTTTTGATTTTGATTTGTTTGTTCTATCAATTACTGAGAAAGGTGTGTTAAAATGTACCACATGATTGTAAATTTGCCTATTTCTCCTTTCTATTCCATCAATTTTTGCTTTATATATTCTGAAGCTACTAATGAGTGAATAGAGATTTAATATTGTTATATTTTCCTGATGTTTATCAATATTAGATGTCCATTATTTATAATAATGATTCCTGACTTGAAGTCTACTTTGTATGCTAGGATTACACATATCTCAGTTTTCTTTTAACATCTGCATAGTTTCTTTTTCCATCCTTGAGTTTTAACCTTTTGTGTCATTTTACTTTAAGGTGTATTTCTTGTAAGCAGTGCATAGTGAGGTATTGCTTTATTATATAGTCTGAAAATCTGTGTTTTAACTGTAAAATTTAGTTCTTGAGATTAAACAAATTACTCTTATCTTTACAATTATGTTTACAATTGTCATCTTGGTTTTCATCTGACCCATGTTCTTAATGTTCTTTTTTTCTCTTTTACTATCTTCTTTTGGATTCTTTAAATATATTCTATTATACCACTAACATCTCTATTAGTTCCTAAGTATACATTTTTTAAACATACTTTTCATGATTATCTTAGAGATCCTAATCATGAAAATAACATTCTAACTTGTTTTCCTGACATAACTAATATGAATAATTACTTGTATTACTTTCCTAGTAAATCTTAGAACATATTGAGTCTATTACCCACTTTCAGGCATTAAGGTTATTTTTGCCACACATTTTAACTATGCATATATTTTAAGCCTCAGAACACATTATTTTTATTGTGTTGGGCAGGCTACATTTTGTTAATATGTTAATATTTGCCAATACATTTATCCTTCTTGTTGCTCTTTATTTTTTCCCCACATTCCCTATTTATGTTGTATCATTTTCCATTTGCCTGAAGAACTCTGTTTACTATTTCTTTCAATGCACACCTGCAAGTGACTTATTTAGTTTTTGTCTGGAATACATTTATATTTCACTTTACACTTTGAAGGGTATAGAATTCTACACTGGCATTTTTTCAGAGCTTTAATGATATCATTCTACTCTCTTCTGGCTGCCATTATTTCCATTGAGATTGCAGCAGTCAATCTTACTGTTGTTCTTTGACAACCATTTTTCCTTAGCCTGCTTTTTAAGATTTTTCTCCTTATCTTTAAATTTCATCACTTTATTATATTGTGTTTTTGTGTGTTTTCATTTATTCATTCTGCTTGGAGTTCATAAAACTTAAATTTGTGGTTTAAAACTCTTTCTTTAGTTTTGAAAAATCTTGACTTATTATTTCTTCAACATCTGCTTCTATCCCATTGTATTCATTTCCTTCATGGACCCCAATTACACCTATGTTGGACTTTTTAAATCCTACTTGTCTCTTTGGCTATGTTTTACTCCCTTAAAATTTCTTTTTATCTCTGTGATTCAATTTTATTTTTTTCTTTTTTAAAAAAATATTTGACCCCTTTTATCCCTATGTACATCCCCCTCCCCACTGGTAAACACTAAACTTTTGTCTATGTCCATGAGTCTCTGTTTCTTTGTCATGTTTGTATGTTGCTTTCAGTTTTATATCCCACATATGAGTGAAATCATATGGTTCTCAACTTTTTCTGTCTGGCTTATTTTGCTTAGCATGATAATCTTGAGATCCATCCATGTTGTCACAAATGGCAGTATTTCATCTTTTCTTATGGCTGAATAATATTCCATTGTCTTCTTTATCCAATTATCTATCGAAAGACACTTCAGTTATTTCCATATCTTAGCCGCTGTGAATAATGCTGCTGTGAACACCAGGGTGCATATATCTTTACAGATAAATGTTTTCAAGTCTTTTGAGTAAATATCCAGAAGAAGGATTGCTGGGTCATATGGTAATTCTATTCTCAGTTTTCCACAGTGGCTGTACCAATTTACATTCCCACCAGCAGTGTATGAGGACTCCTTTTCCCTCATAACCTCTCCAACACTTGTTATTACAATTTTAAATTTTACTGTCAATCTGTTATTTAGTTTACTAATCCCATCTTCTGCTACTAAATAAACCCAAGTTTCTAATTTCAGATTATCCTGTTCTTTGGTTCTAGAATTTCTATTTGATTCTTTTATAGAGATCCTAATTTTCTGGTAAAATGCTTAATCTGGTTATCCATTTTGTCCTTCATTTTCTCTATTTTGAGTATTTTAATCATAGCTATTATAAAGTCCTTGTCCATCTAAATCCAATATTTGGATCAACTTTGAGTTGGTTTATATAATGTGCATTTCTCCTGGTTTTGGTCATGTGGTCTTATCTTTTTGTGTGCCTAGTAATTTTCAACTGAATGCCTGCCATTGTGTATAAAATAATGATAGAGATTCCAGATATTATTTATTCTAAAGGGTGCAGCCTTATCTATGCCTGGCAGATGGAGAAGGAGCTGATCATTTTAATTTAAACAAGAAGTGTGCAGTGTAGATGCCAGTTTGTTCACATAAAACCCTGTATAGCTCCACATATTGCAGGCACTACTGGATGTGTGCCTGATGCCCCATCCCCTCAACATTGCCACCCAAAACCTGCTGGTTTTTCTGTATCCCAGCAGTGACATTACATGAGTATAAAGCTGAATTTTCAGATTTATGCTTGCAGATACTTAAAAAAATGACTATATGTAAAAGTGGTTACAGAAATCAGCTCTCCTTTGGGTTTTTTACTTCTATTGTCTTGGCCATTCTAGTTCTCACTTCCTCAACAGCTCTCTGATACTTTCAAACAAATGACTTTTCTTTGTTGTTCTCAAAAGTAGTGCTAGAGTACTGTAAACCACTCTATCCCATTTAGAAGCAGAAGCTAGATGTTTTTGTGAATAAAGGATTCTCGAGAATAAATTAAAAAATCAAGGCTCAGAAAACAGGATGTGGAGTACATATCATAAAAATAGATGGAGAAAAAAATAAAGACCTAGATTATGAGACAGTCAAAAAATCCAGTTTTAAAACCACAGATATATCCCATGCTGACCATGTGATTTAGCCGCAATATGTATATATCTACATAAATATATTAAAGTATGCACACACATATACATGTATTAAACTTATCTTTCTTTAAGAGTTAAAAAGGTATGAAATAGAAACTAAATTCAGTTTTGCTATATGACAATATAAATTTTTTTTAGTCATATATATTTACAGTGGAAATAGGTTTTTGCTTTGTTTTACCATCCTTCATTCTTTCTTAGTTCTTCTGGTAAAATAATATTTCGAATTTCTTATGGAATACAATCTCTGTTAGGGTTCTCTAGAGAAACAGAACCAACAGGGTTTGATTAAGAAGACCTATGATCTGAAAGCTTGACACCCAGAAAAGCTGAAGGTATAGTGCAGGGTGAGTCTGAAGGTCTAAGAAGAGAGCTAACAGTGTAAATCACAGTCCCAGTATAGGAGAAGACTAATGTCCTAGCTCAGTCAAAGAAGGAAGAAATTATCCCTTCCTCTGCCTTTTGTTATAGACAGGCCTTCAAAGGACTGGATGAGGCCCACCCATATTGGGGAGGACAGTCTGCTTTACTGAGTTCACCAGTTCCTATGTTAATCTCATCTGGAAACACTCACAGACACATCCAGAAATAAGGTTTAGCCAAATATCTGGGTACCCAGTGACTCAGTCAAACTGATACATACAATTAACCATAACACCATCCTTCTCTACTCCCATTCTAAGAACAGACCTAGATTGTCCTAAGGCAGTCACTATATTTCATTCCTTTGCACAAAGCAATTATTTCAGAGACGAGTGAATAAACACATAATCCCTAGTTGTTCAATCCAAGTTAAGACCCAATTCCAGTATTTCTAATAATTTGTTTTTTCCTTCTAGACTTCAACTGGGAAGCATAGAGGCTGAAGCTTCCCTCCACATAACCTAAAAATTAAGCCAATACAAAGAGGAAAAAAAAACCAAAATCCACAGATAGGACCGAACCTTTTGGGTCCTAAGCAAGATTCCCTTGAAATTAAAAAGGAATGAACTACTGCTACACACAGCATGGACAAATCTCAAAATTATCATGCTGAAAGAAGCCAAAAAAGAATACATATTATATGATTCCATTAATACAACATTCTAGAAAATGCAAAAAAGTTTATAGTAATAAAAAGCAGATCAGAGATTAAGCTAGGGTCAGGGTAGAGGATGGATAGTTGGAAAGCAGGACAAACTATCTTTTGGTGGGGTAACTGAAATACTCTGTATGTTTATTATGGTGGACACACATCTTACAAAATACATTAAACTGTGTACCTCTGATGGGCACAATTTATTGTCTATAATTTATACTTCAACAAAGTTGACTGAAATGAAAGTTAACAAATGAACAAAAAGTAGCCTCTGGAAGTTAGCCCTATCCTTGCTCTTTCAGTTATGTAAACAAGTTTTATTTTTGCTTAAGCAATTTTGGGTGTGGTTTTCTGACCCTTGAAATAAGCAAACCCTATCTGATACAATTATAGTAGGTTTACAAAATTTACTATGGTAATCAAATGTATTAATACATTTTTGAAATATAGTCAATAATGGTTGAACAAAGAGGCTTATAGGTGCTTAATGACTCAGCTTTCTTTTATAGAAAAAACATGATTCTCCAGTAATGCTTATTAACTCGTTTTATTTTTAATCCTTCCGAAGAAGAGAGTCCAATGTTTCTTAAGCTATTACATTGTTTAGGAATTGTCACAGTGATTTTCGTGATCATTGATTTAGTATTTTTTCTGTTCATACTTACTTCTAATTGGACATGAAATAATATATAATTCTCGAAGGAATATTGTCATACATTTGCATAGTTACAAGCCACATCTTTGGCTTTCTCTCTTCTTGGTTCAATTATCTTAATTTCTATCTTAAGTCTTATTTAATTTTTAGAACATCTTTTGGATCTTACGGTTTTCCCATTTCCCCTTTATAATTATATGGGAAAATATTAGTTTTAGAGAAATATGAATTTTAAACACCTAATAGTTCAAGATTCAGAAAATCTGCCTTAGTTATGGTCTTATAACTAGGGAAGTTGAAAACGTGCTTGAGATAGATACATTAAATTTTCATTAAAGAATTATAAATCTTATATAACACAATAAAGTGACTCTACAAGAATTATGCTGAAACTTAGGTCACAGATATATACTACTATCTAATGAGAACTGCCACCAGGGCAAAACTGACACACCCAATGAAAATCCTATATCGAGTTTCATGATTTAAGTTAAGCAACCTGAGAGTTTCTGGAATCAAATGTATGAACAGAACTAAGAGAATCTCTTCTCCTTTTTACTTCATTAGTAGTTACAAAAAAATGAAAATGGAAGACTTTAAATAAAATTATTCTTTTTCTCAGCAGTTTCATCGGACTAAAAAGAGTTCTTCTGATCTGTGTTAAACTATATATAATATAGTATTATTATAAATCCTTGTTTAACTATTTTAGTTGTCATATAACTTGTGCCACTTAAAATAATTGTACTTTTCTTATCTTGAAAACACTTTTTGTCTTTTAGTGAATGATTTTATATTTTAAAACCTCAATTATTATGGTTATTTTTCTCAAGTTTTCATTATCTTCAAGGTGATACACATTATTATATATAATTTCTTTAGGGTACTTTCTGAAGCTGAATATTACCCACCTCAATGGATGCCAAAAATCACTAAAATGATTCAGTTTTTGAAGTGGAATATCATTTTTCTGCAGCTTTTATGTAATAATATTAGTTGAATTTATCTTTTAAAATTATTAATACAGTAGGTATATTGTCAATTGCTTCTGTCTAGACAAATGAGATAATTATAGTTTGTATTTCAAAATTATTAAGGTGCTGAGATTAAGACAATGACATATGTTTAGCCACCATGGAATATGAAATATATTATTAAAATAGTATTCATATTTAAGCTGGTAAAATCAATTATTGCTTTTTGTTCAATACCCAACATGGTGGATTTATACTAATTAAGCACTTAATACTTTGATTCAGTGGTTCTGTGATATGTGAGCTTAACAACTGTCTGAACAACAATCTAAAGAATTAACAACTATATAAAGAAAGTAAGACCTAGAAAAGGAAGGAGTTCTTAACTTGGGCATGTGGATGAGCTTGGGAGGGTAATTAACTCCTTGGAGCTATATGCAACTTTCTGTATATGTGTGTTTTTCCAGGGAAAAGATTCACAATTTGCACTGACTTCTCAAAAGGTAAGTTTTAATACGCAAAATGTTAAAAACCAGTTATACAGAGAAATAAAAAACACCAATTTCTTATTAAAAGACAGAATTATTCCTTTTACACATCAACCAGGCTTGACAATAATTGTAATCTCATGGAAATAGCTTGCTACTATAATCGAGAATTTGAATGTAAAAGGAATGCATCACAGAACATAAGATATCTGGCTTCTTTCTACTGTAATAAAGAATTAAGAGGTCTGAAAATAAAAAAATATTAAAACAAAAAAGTAAAAACAAAATTAAACTAAACTAAAAACAAAATTAAACTAAACTGTCATAGCTAAGAATATCTCTAGTTTGAAAATAATAAAGTTTATATAATATGTGGATGTTATTTTAATATTATAAAATAATAAGAAATGGGCAAAATAATTACTTAAAAAGCATGCATCTATAAATTGGAAACACTGACCACTAAGCAATGACAGCTAAGTTGAAACATCAACCTATATCCAAACCACAAAAGATATCAAATAGCCTAAAGCTAAAATTACATTTGTAGATTTACAAAAATGCTTTAAAAATTCCTATAAAGCAAAAAAATATAAATATAAAAAGGACTGAGAAATTCCTACTACAGGAAAATAAATTAATAAAATAATATAATACATGTCAGGTCAGATTCATTTCTCTCCAAAAAGGTATTTGAATTTTCACTTTCATTCCCATAAACCTCTTTAAATTATGAATTAAAATACATTTGTACAATAAAACAATATTTTTTACCAGCTTTTTCTAGTCAGTGAACAAAAAGCAAAACATATCTGTAAAAATAAATAGCTTTGCTATATGATAATCTACAGATTATATAAACCATGCATATTCTTATGCACACATGTAAGTATATGAAGAGATAAAATATATAATAGAGAAGTAAATGCCTGTAAGAGAAAACCTAAGTATAAAGTTTAATTCTTATTCTATATTATAAAACACCCAGCCATCACGAAGGCTTGTGCCATTCTTAGGCCACTTTCAGGCAGATTCTGAAAAGCTGGAAAGTAAACACAGGTGTTTTAAAAAACGAGAGCTGCTGTCATGGACAACCACAAACACCTTTAACTCTGATGTGGCAACGCCTCTTTCCCGCCCTCTGTTTTTTAAAGCAGTGCCCAAAAAGAAAATTTCAAATGTTTCACCTTTCAACACCTCAGAATAAGTAAGAGCTTAAAGTATTGGTTAGTAAATCTCTAGCAAATAGATCATTTTTTCACTACTTTAAAATGTAGCCAATTAAATATTAATTACATAAAATAAAAAGTAGAATTCTGAAAGAATTATTTCCACCCCCAAACTTATATCCCCTCTTCAACCATATTTGGCATTTGACATCTTCTTTAATATCTAAGAGCAAAATCTTTTGTTTAGCCACATTTAGATAGTTTATGTTATCATATAATTTTTACAGAATGTATCTGATCTGTTCCTGTAAGGTTTAACACACAAATCAAAAATAAGTAAGAATCTTAAAAAAAAAAAAAAGTCAAGTACCATGCAAAAAAAGATTTAGACTTGAAAAAATTTGAAACTTGAAAATATGTAATTCTATTTTAGAAAACTATGTCCTACTGGATACCTAAATAGGAGTAGAAATTGTTTACAGACAAAAACAGAAAGCAAAATAAACTGCTCCAGATGTGAAACTTACATTCATAAATGGAATCAATTTCCTAATACAGAAATACCATTTAGTCCCTATAATTGTATAAAACACTCCCTCCCCCCTCAAGGATAACATTCAATAACAATTTATGAGCTATGACATAACTTGTGAATATAAAAAAACAAACTGAATTTCTATTTTACCATAATCATCAAGAAACAGGTGTTGAGAGAATGACCAAGTATCTATCAGTTCCCAATTAATCCTGGAGGTTATTTTGAGAAGTTTATTTTTACCCTCAGAATTCCACAAATAATTCTCTTGTGCAATTCATATAAGAACTGCTCTGTGAAATCATATTTGTGTATTTGATTATTCATTATAAAACTCTAGTCGTTTTTCATTGTTATAAGCTTTTAAAAAAGATATCTGCCTTTCAAAATGTTATGAAACTGATCAAAAAAATTATTCAAAAGAAATAAGAGTGCATAATATTTTTATATTAGCATGTACATTTCTTCAAAAATTTCCTGATACTTTATAATTTGCTCTTATATTACCTTTTTTCAAAATGTAAAGAACTAATAACAGAGCTAAACGATATTTGGCTAATCAGAGGCAATGCAATCAACTATAAATGAGAGAAAAGCAAATAAATTTTTCCATTTTGTTCAGATCCACCCATGCATTGCTTCATCACACATGTGAAGGACATTTTATAGCATTAAGAGACAAAAAAATAATGTTAAGTTGTGACATAAACCAACAGAGTAAAGAAATTTAGAATTAAGTTTGACAGTTCCCGAGTTCACTGTACTTGGTATTACAACACATACATGATACCTATGGGCACAAAGGAGCAAAGAAAGAGCAGTGTGTCAGCCTTAGAAGTTAATTTCCTTGCTTTTGTTGGTTTATATTACCATCTAATATTACGTAAACAATCTGTTTCTAGGCAATTTATTTTTTCCTCTAACATGATGAACTGAGTTCATCTAGATGCTAAATATCTTCCAGCACATAAAAATCCAGTTTAACAGGCACAGAAACAAAAGCTTATAAAGGAACACCATTTAAAAATCAAACTTACAAAATCATAAGATTATACAATATCTGCCTAACTGGAAAGAACACCATTACTTATATTTCACAACCTCTAAAAAAGTGAAGGTAATTAACACAAAAGAATTTACTAAAAATCAAGCCGTTTACCTTAGAAATACTTAAGGCTTATTAGTAACTCTTTTTTGGTCTTTCTAAAAGTAAAGTGATTACCTAAAAACTTATAGATCCATTGATAAATCAATATAAGCAACCAACACAGGTTAGATTGCAGAAGCTATCCAAAATGATAAGTGAATTTTTGTAAAGTTAGAAGCTGATCATCATAAAACAGGGCAAAAATATAGTGGACAAATGTACTTTCTGATCTCTGTAGTCATAACTTAATTTCATTATCTTCTTATTCTAATAAAAACAGCCATTCTAGTATTTAAAAAGAACAATTTATACAACAAAATTCAATTTTAAAAATTGGCACCTTTAGAAGGAACAACAGAAATGTCATATATGTTCAGAGTAAAATGAACAAAAATTATTCTGGACTTAAAATAGCAAGTATCAAAAGAAGTGAAGATTTAACTAAATGGTCATAAACTGCAAGTAATATTGGAAACAATATTCTGGATTATAGTGGAAATGCTTCCATGGAATATTTAAAACTACACTGTATGATTTTGTGACATTATTACGGAAATAGAAATATAAGATAAATAACATTCAGATAGAATTATGGTTGTGCAAGATTCAAAGTTATCATTTTCTTAAAAAAGCGTTACAAGTCATCAAAACTCCTGAGCCTGCTATTTATCTCTGAAAATACTTAAGAGTTTTTTCAAGACTATGAAATATATTCTAAATATATATTTAATATGAATATATGAGAATAAAAATGTAGTGATATGCTTTTTGTATTGAACTTTAAATATTCAGCAATAAATTACAGTATCTTTTAAAATACATCTGAGTCACTAGGCAAGAGTGATTTTTCAAGATGCCTATTTTTGTTTCAGTTAAAATTAAAATCCATGCTGTCTAATCCTTGGAGTCAATTTGTAATTAAGGGGATTTGATGAGAGACCAGGCGCTGAATTAATGATAAAATTTAATATCTGTTTTAATGCATCAACATAACAGAAAAATTACCAACACTGAACAACACAATAAAGTCATTTTGGTATAGAGGGCATACTATAGTTACACCAATTTGTGAATGTTAATTTAAAAAAAAAATGATACATGCTAAAGTTATGTAGATGCATTACTAAAAACTGTGTCTGAAAAAAGCACTTATGTGAAAAATGCCACTAGAATATTGCTTGGTACAGAAAACTACATTATTAAATGTAGTTACTTTTATTGAGAATTTTATGTAACCTCTAATGAAGGACTTAACTGTTTCCCATAATCATGTCTCAAATAAGAAACTTTTACTTAGTAGCCAAAGTAAATTACTGAATTTAGTAATCTAAAGTTTGTTTATTAAAAATACATTTTTTAAGTTTAGAAAGTATATGTAATTTTAAAAAATGCATTAAACTAAATTTCACAGTATTTTAAATAACCATCCAGATTTTGCACTACACTCTTCACAGTATTACTACACTGCAATTCACATGAGGATTTAATGTTACTCCAAATCAGTACAACCTTGTGCAGAGTTTGGTTACTGTAAATGCTAAAAATGAACGAGAAAAATTTCATTTGGCCTGCATTCCCTATGTAGCTTCATCCAGCTTATCCCTAAAGTACCAAGGAAGCACTTAAAAAAGACATAAAACTGATAACACCACCAAAATACTGACATCAACCCAATACTAAAATCAAGTAGAAAATTAACCAGAACTAAAATTAAAAAAAAAAGTTGGTAAAAAAAACAAATGTGTTATTTTCAAAAACAAAAAATCCATAGGCCTAAAAGAAAGCTGAGGAAATATTTTGTTATTTTACTCCCAAACACCAAGTCTATGTCAGTAAGTTTTCAAATTCAGTGTAAGATATTCTAATTCAGTACGCTTTGGGTTAGGCCCAGATTTATTATTTTGAGAACATCTTTTGATGATTCTACATGCCTCTGTGAAGAATCTTTAACCTATACTCATTGACTAACAACCAATCAAGTAGACCTTTATTACTTTTAAGGGTACTCAGAGTATCATTTCCAACAATGTATCATGAATATCTGCTCTTCTATTATCTTCTTGGCCACTGTAATACCAAAAATCAATAGGTCAGGGGAAAAAAAAGGATAAGGTGACAGCAGAAGGCAAGGAGGAAAGTAGGGGGAAGACAGGACCAGCCAAACTAAAGACAGGATGAGTTAGGTATTATGCCGGCAAAGAAAGTAGGGCAATATGTGGAGGGCATTTTAGTCAGAGGAATACAAGACAAGGTAATACAAAGACTGGACAAAGGTTCCAGGATCTATCTAAAGCCAACTCACATAATAACAAATCTGCCTGGTGTGCCTAAAATTCAGTCTCCTACTGAAAGTTATGTCTTCATTCAAGTATTCATTTTGATTAATTTATTTGGCATATTGCAAAATGTATAAGCCAGTAGGGAAGAATGCAATGTAATTTTACATTTCTATCATTATATATCAAACCGAAATCTTAAATTTCTAAAATAATACTATGAAAATCAAAATTAGAAAAACATTAGTAACCAATGTTAAGAAAAGTTAAATGTTCTTATTAACCACTTGTGGTTTGCCACTGATAATCTCATCAAAAGTTTCCCACAGTAATTCAGTATTCTTTCCGTTTAAGAGGTTATATAGTTCACAGTTGTTTCATTTGAACTTCATCAGATTTTACTGTTTCTTGATGGACCTGAACTTACACAGGCTTTAATGATTTGGCTATACCTGTTGCTATAATCTACAGACCTACCCTTCAGTGTAACTGTTCATTTCAGAGAGCCTATAACCAAAACAGCAATTCCCTATTTGGTATGCAAAGACTGTAAACCTGGTCTAGCTGAGTCCTGCTTATTGCAAAGAAAGACTCTCTCAAGGAAAAATTTATTGTTTGGAAAACGAAGTCTGGCATGGGAACGCTGTTAGGAACCAGGGCGGAATCTCCACTTCCCTTGCTCAGAATTTTGTGTTTTTTAATACATTGGCTCCAACTTTTCTGACTAGCTGCTTAACATCAGAGTGCATGTGGCCTATAGCAGATGACCTGGCCCTAAACCTACTTCAGGATAGTTTTGGTCAGCATTCAAAGCTGACTAGCCCATTCCATGTTAGTTTCTCAATTCTAAATTATTAAATTATCTGACCTATCAATCTTTTTGAACCAGGCCATATGGATCGTCAGTAGTTAGCTTGACGTTAGACAACAACACATCATTTTTCTTATAAAAGAAGAATGGTTGAGAAAATGTTTGCCATATTCTCCATTCTTTAAAATAAATCATCTTCAATGTTAAATTCACATTACACTCTAACCCTCTAGCACTTTTACTTCAAAAAATAACCTACATTTTTTTTCCAGGTTTAACTTTCCATTTACTTTGAAATTTATTAGATTCAAGACTATCACCATAACCATTGAACTAAAACTTCAATGACAAAGCGACCATTGCTCTCCTAATTGCCAAATCAAATGGACACTTTTGATTTTATTTGACTTCTCTGTAGCATTTGACACTATGAATGAAGCACTTCCTTCATAAAATTTTATTTTACTATAAATTCTATGATAATGCAATCTCATGGTCATCCTCTTATCTTTCTGAATATTCCTTCTCAGTCTCCTTTATGAACCACTCATTTCTGTGCACCAGTAGTGACATGTTAGAAATCACTACTGTTCCATTTACTTCTCTTCTACTTCTGACCTCTGAATACTCCCATGCACTTTAATGATTTGAACTACAACCTGTACATTCTCTCCCCTCTCAAACAAATTTTCTGCCACTACCCATTATATGGTCATTTATGCACTAAGGGACACATTGGTAAATTAATCTACTTTCGTTTAAAATATATTTGTAACAATATAGAGGAAAACAGCCAGGAATCATTGGCTTTCGGTGGCAGATGTGCCCATTTTTGAAATAATCACTGTGGCCAAGGGGACTACAACATTCTGATTTGTCAGGCCTGAGACCACAGTGGCATCACCTCCAACCAAACCTCATCTGAGTATGGAGGAAGGTTTTTGTTTTTGTTTTTTAACAGGAAAAACAGAGTCATAAGAATCAGAGAAGGATGAATAAACTCTGAGTAGCAAAATTCCTGAACAGCAACATACACTAAGTAAATGTAAAAAAAGAAATAAAGTAGTTGTTATGGTCTGAATGTTTATATCACCCCCAAATTCATATGTTAAAATCCTAACCTGCAAAAATAATGGTATTAGGAGGTTAGGCCTTTGAGAGGTGCTTAAGTCGTAAGGGTGGAGGCCTCATAAATGGGATTAGTGTTCTTATAACCCCAGGAGAGTCTTTGCCCCTTCTGCCACCTGAGGAGACAGAACCAGGAAGAGAGCCTTAACCAGAACATCTCCGTGCTGGTGCCTTGATCTAGGACTTCCCAAGTCTCCAGAATCATGAGAAATTTCTTTTGCTGTTACAGCAGTCTGAATGAAGGAGACAATAGTGCTGATACATATATCAGAAAAAACAGACTTAAAGGGATGAAGCTTTAAGCAGTCCAAAGAGGAATAATGATGGAATGTATAGGGCTAGCCCACAAAGATATAATAGTCATAAAGATCTATATAATAAAGAATAGAGCAAAAAATGTATAAAGCAAGAAATTGCTAGAAATGAGAAAATTATAAAAATGCAGTTATGATGAAAGGGTTAGATATAGGATACTTGAAAATGTGAGAACTGAATTCAACTGAATATACATTGAACCTCATGCTCTGTAAACAGAGACTGTAAATTTGTTCATTTAGTCAACGAAACCTTTCAAAGTGGATTATTTACTTGGTGAGAAAGAAAACAATACATTTTAAAATATAGAAATTTAAATTATATTCTTTAAATCACCCTGGTTCAAACAAAAAAATGAAAACAGAAACAAACTGTCTAGGGAAAAAAAAGTGAATATTTGCCATCCCCCAAAACTGTGAGACACAACTGGAATTATAGTCAGAGTAAAATGTGTGGTATTAGCATTTTATCACTAAAAAGACGAAGGTAAGCTAATTATAAAAATTAGAACAAGGAGAATAAAGAGAATGAAAAGTAAACAGAAAAAGTTTAACAAGTTGAAAAGATATATAAAACCCAAAATTTATTATTAGAAACAGAATGGGTGAACCCCAGGAAAGACTGAATAAGGTGAGGAGTTGGGGGAGGAAAGAAAGCAAACATATGCCTTAATACAGATGAGAAAGTAATATACAGAAAACAGAAGAGATTCAAATAGTAAGAGAATTATCTATAATTCTGTGATACCAAATCTGGTATCAGAAGGAAAGCTGATATTAAATAGGGTACTTTCCTAGCAAAACATAGCACCAAAATTGACTTAAATAGATGCACATATTAAAACAACTGAAAGGTATTTAACAATTCATGCTATAAAAAGGCACTAAAACTTTATGGTTTTAAAACTGAATTCTATTTAACACTTAAAGTAAGATCTCCAATTCAATTTAAACTCTTCAAGACCACAGTAAAAGGTAGAAATTTATGTCATTCATAAAGCTAGTAACATTAGCATCAAAACTGACACAGCCAAAACAATTATGAAAAAGAAAAAGTTGAAGTCTTGATGTCATGCCTATTACAAAGCAACAGTAATCAATATAGTGTGGTACCGTCATAAAGATACAAATACTAGATGAATGAATAGAATCAATAGTCCACACTAAACTCTCATATTTACAGTCAGTTGATTTTTGAGAGGGATATCAAGACAATTCAGTGAGGAAAGAAGAGTCTTTCAACAAATGGTACAGAGAGAACTGTATTTGGCTATCTAAATGTAAAAGAAAGCATCTGGACTCTTGCCTTACACAATACTCCCAAATTAACTCAAAATTAGTCATAGATGTAAATGTTAGAGCTAAAACTACAAAACTAGAAGAAAACATAGATGTAAATCTTTGTAACTCTGAGTTAGGAAAGCCTTCTTAGATAAGAACCCAAAGCACAAGCAACAAAAGTAAAAAATAGATAAATTAGATTAAATCAAAATAAAAACTTTTGTTTGTTAAAGGACACCATCAAAGACGAAGGTAAGCTAATTATAAAAATTAGAACAAGGAGAATAAAGAGAATGAAAAGTAAACAGAAAAAGTTTAACAAGTTGAAAAGATATATAAAACCCAAAATTTATTATTAGAAACAGAATGGGTGAACCCCAGGAAAGACTGAATAAGGTGAGGAGTTGGGGGAGGAAAGAAAGCAAACATATGCCTTAATACAGATGAGAAAGTAATATACAGAAAACAGAAGAGATTCAAATAGTAAGAGAATTATCTATAATTCTGTGATACCAAATCTGGTATCAGAAGGAAAGCTGATATTAAATAGGGTACTTTCCTAGCAAAACATAGCACCAAAATTGACTTAAATAGATGCACATATTAAAACAACTGAAAGGTATTTAACAATTCATGCTATAAAAAGGCACTAAAACTTTATGGTTTTAAAACTGAATTCTATTTAACACTTAAAGTAAGATCTCCAATTCAATTTAAACTCTTCAAGACCACAGTAAAAGGTAGAAATTTATGTCATTCATAAAGCTAGTAACATTAGCATCAAAACTGACACAGCCAAAACAATTATGAAAAAGAAAAAGTTGAAGTCTTGATGTCATGCCTATTACAAAGCAACAGTAATCAATATAGTGTGGTACCGTCATAAAGATACAAATACTAGATGAATGAATAGAATCAATAGTCCACACTAAACTCTCATATTTACAGTCAGTTGATTTTTGAGAGGGATATCAAGACAATTCAGTGAGGAAAGAAGAGTCTTTCAACAAATGGTACAGAGAGAACTGTATTTGGCTATCTAAATGTAAAAGAAAGCATCTGGACTCTTGCCTTACACAATACTCCCAAATTAACTCAAAATTAGTCATAGATGTAAATGTTAGAGCTAAAACTACAAAACTAGAAGAAAACATAGATGTAAATCTTTGTAACTCTGAGTTAGGAAAGCCTTCTTAGATAAGAACCCAAAGCACAAGCAACAAAAGTAAAAAATAGATAAATTAGATTAAATCAAAATAAAAACTTTTGTTTGTTAAAGGACACCATCAAAAAAAGTGAAAAGACAATCCACAGAATGGGAAAATTACCTGCTAATCTTACACCTGACATAGGACTTGTATCTAGAATATACAAAGGAATCTTCTGACTTAACAATTAAAAGACAAATAACCCAATTCAGAAAAGGCCAAAAAACCTGAAAAGTCATTTCTCCAAGAAGATGTACAAATGGCCAATAAATGTATGAAAAGATGGTCAAGATTAGCCATTAGGGAAATTCAAATCAAACCCATTATAAGACATCATCTCATGCCCACTAGGACAGCTATAAAAAAACAAAACAACTTTGGCAAAGACGTGGAAAATTTGGACCTACGCACATGACTGGTAAGAATGTAAAATGGTGCAATCACTTTGGAAAACAGTAATGGCAATACTTCAAAAATGCTAAACATAGAGTTACAACATGACTCAACAATTCCCCTCCTAGGTATATAATTAAGAGAAATGAAAACATGTTTATACAAAAATTGTACATGAATGTTCATAGCAGCATTGTTCATAATAACCCCAAAGTGCCAACAATTTAAATGTCCATCAGCTAATGAACTGATACACAGAATATATGTGTACAATTAAAATTATGTATCAATAAAAATGAATTAAGTACTGATACATGCTATAACATGAATGAACTTTGAAAATATCATGCAAAGTGTGCTAGTCACAAAGAACCATATATTGTATGATTTTATTGATATGAAATATCCAGAAAAGGTAAATCTATTGAGATAAAAAGTAGATTAGAGGTTGGTTGAGATTGAGGGAAGGATGTCAGGGCGGGGTGGGGGAATGAAGAAGTGACAGCTAATGTATATGGAATGTTTTCAGTGGGTGTTGAAAAAGTTCTAAAATTAGATTGTGGTGATGGTTGAAAAACTGTAAATATACTTAAATAGCACACTTTAAATAAGTGGATTTTATGGTATATAAAATACATATCAACAAAGCTGTAAAATGTGAGAAAAAAATAATACTCAGAGACAAAGGGCTAAGAATAAGCAAACAAAAACAAATAGAAAAAAATGAAGAAAAACACGAATATATATATTTATGTAGACACACACACACACACACACACACACACACACACCCTGAACAGAAATATACCAGTAGTGTCTCACAATCTTAGGGAGGACAAATAAACATTAACCAGAGAATTTTCTATATAGTACAAAAAACTTTCCAAACTCTAGATGGATTTCATTTATATTTAAGAATGTGAACTCTGGAGACAGACTGCCTCAGTTCAGATCTGAGGTCCACCAATTATTACTATCCATTATACTGGTTAAGTTAGTTAACCCATGTTCCTCAGTTTCTTCACCTATAAAATTAGGAATAGTTGCACGACCTATCTCACAGAGTCACTCTGAAGTTTAAATACTTTAATACGTGTAAAGCACTAGTAACAGTGCCTGGCACTTGGTAAGTGCAATGCGAAAGCGTACTTAAAAATATCATTTAAATATTCTTAGAAAAACAATGACAAATCAAACCCAACAGTTTATTCAAGGAATTGTTCAACATTAAAAACTCAATAAAATTTGTTACTTTCACTAATAAAAACTTTAAAACTTAATTCTAGAAATAAACTATTTAAATATGACAGAACAATATCAATATCCAGTAGCAGATATAATGCCTAGGACACAAAAAGCTGGAACGACTGTCACTCTCGACTGTCACTCTATGAAAAGCTAAATAAAGCACAAGGTCATAACTTTTCTTGAGCTCATCAGAAAGCCAAGCTAACAGGGCACCAAACCATCTTAATTTCAAGGAAGGACAAGACTCCAAGGAGAAAAGGAGGTTTGCATTTACTGGTAGGTTCTTTTTCACAAAGCTCTGCTAGGTGCTCAGGAGAAATATCAAAGGCAGGAAAGAGCTTCCCCTAGTGATACACACATGCAGGATGTATGGGGAAGGATTGGCTGCTGCTAAGGAAAGAAACAACACCCCCCAACCCCACTCTCCTACCCACAGCCTTCTGTGAACACAGCAAAAGCCACATATAGCTGAAAGAGGGGCAGCGAAACAGGGCACAGGGAAAAAAAAAACAACACTGTTTGGGAATGGTACAATAAAGAACTCTCTCTATCCCAGGGTGAGAGGGAGGAAATAGACCTGGGTCCAAGATTCCATGCCAATATCATTAGAAAGCTTCTATAACTGAGAGAGGGGCAAGAAACACTCTCCTATATAATACCTGCCACAGATACAAGTCAGAGTTTGGCTGTCAAAGAAAAGAACTCTAAGAAAGCCCCATCCTGAAGCCCAAGGCACAAAGGGACTGTCTTACGATTACCGCAAAAAACTCTCCATCCCCAAAAAACAGACTACAAAACAGAATTCTATTGATGGAAGAAGAGCAAGAGTGTAGAGTAAGACACCCTCTGAAGTGCAAATATACTGGGTCAACTGAAAACCAACGGTGAACAACGAATGCTAAGAAAAATCCTCCAGCACCTACCCTCCATCTTAAGCATAAGGTAACAGCAACCAGCTACTAAAGCAATTTGAAACCTATGATGCACTGACAGTAACTACAGCAACAACAAAACCCAAATCCAGCTCAACTCCTGAGTAGATCAACTCAATGCTCACACTACTGGCCTAACAGAAGAACCATTGGTCCACTCTCAATGTCCAGCATTCAATAAAAAATTGAGACACATGAAAAGCAAAAGCAAAACAAAACAGTCAAGTGACAAAGCAATCACTAAACCAGACTCAGAGAGGAACCATATATTGGAACCATCAAAGTGAGGCTTTAAATTATAAAGGGAAATAGAAAGTGTCATGGTAAATGTCAAACTAATTGGTGCAATGCAGAATCCACTAAAATTATGTAAAAGACAGGGATATCTACTATGTAATTCCTTAGTCAAGATTAACTAGGCCTAGAAACTGTGAGAGGGGAAAGGGGGATATTATTACAGTTTTCTTTATATATCTTAGCACTTTTTTCACTGGCTATGGTAAACATGTATAATTTTTTAATAACTTTTTATTTTGAAATAATTCAAGACCCACAAGAACATGAAAAAAGAGTTCTCATGTAGCTTTCATTTAGCTTCTCTCAGTAATAATATGATGTATGTACCGTAGTATATTGTCAAAACCAGAAAATGACATTGTACAATGCCATTAACTCGGAGCAATAGTTCACTGTGTGGACATGGATCCATCAACCCACTGAAGGATATCAGGCTTCTTTCTAGTTTCAGACAATTATAAATAAAACCTGCTATGAACATTTCTGTATGTGGTTTTTGTTGACATAAATTTTCATTTCTCTGGAATAAGACCCAGGAGTGCAATAGCTGGGTTGTATAGTAAGTATATGTTTAACTTAAAAGAAATTGGCAAACTGTTACGCAAAGTGGCTGTTTCATTTTACATTTCTACCAGCAGTGTATGAGAGATTCGGTTTCTCCACATCCTGTCAACGATTAGTATTGTGAGTATATTTTTATTTAGCCATTCCAATAAGTGTGCTGTGGTATCTCACCATAGTTTTAATGAACATGTAAATGTTAAAAGATAAATTTAATTTAAAAAAGTTTTTAAAATAATAAAATTAAACTGCAAGATTTCTGGGTCCTTTTGTGAAATATTCTGCTTCAGTAATCCTGAAATTGAGTCCAGGAATCTGGATTTGAATGTTCACACTGTTTATTCAAGTATTCTGCTTCTGGAAATCTATCCTGAAGAAATAACATACAGTCTTTTAAAAATTTAACTCTCACGTATCCTTCATCAGGAAACAGAGAATATGCTCCATCAAAATGAAGCATTATTAAGTCGAGTAGGAGAAAAGTAGAATCCAGAAAACAGACTATCCAACATAGAAGAAACTAAAATCCACAGAATGACATTGAAGGTAGGTTCCAGAATCGATAATATTCTACAGAGCAATCAGTTCGGATCCTCAAAAAAAAATTTTTTTCTTTAGGTCGGTTGATATATATACCTCGCGGAGAGTATACAGATGTATTACTGATAGATCCACAGTAAACAAACTAAAACTCAAGACTATCTTCTGATGAAGACAAAATATTTAAAAAGAAAAAAATCTGGTTTTTTAAGAACTGTGTATGGTATCCTACTTGCAAGCTAATTAGCTTGCCAGCTTCATACATGTTGGCAGAAGACACAAGAATTCTGGGTCACAGACAAAGAACTTTATTCAGGTACAGCACAAACAGCATAAGCTTCACATTTGTATAGGTTGTCGTTGCCCTCCAACTCCCATGGGGGCAACACAGAAGAGAACCAGGTAGATACTGCGCACACAGTGGGACTGCATCACAGCCAACTTCCCAGCTTAGGGAAGCCCAATCTAGTATAATATGCTGTAAGCAAATTTGCCTGACCTTCACCTCAGTGGGAGATATTATTTTTATTATATTGGCTAGTAATCAATACTCTGCTTTAGAGGGAGATACTATCTCTATTTTCCAAGGCTGTTTGCTAAACAAATATCCCTTAGAGCATAGTTCAGAACAAAGGCCATTAGTGCCTCTGCTCACAAGATATGCAGGAATACAAAAAACTCATGGGAGAACTGTCACCCAACATGGTTTACTTAGAGGGTCACGATTAGCATTAATTTTTAAAAAATTAAATAGAATAGAATTTAAAATGTCTGAGTACAAATATGCCTTTAGAATATGTATTATTTCCTTGCATTGTGCTTTAGTTTCAACCTCTTCATTTTGAAGATATAAAATAACTTGACGAAGATGATATAATTTGTTAATGGCAGAGTAATGACAAGAAAACAGGTGACTGACACCTACACACATATTTTTTCTACTACCACACCTGATGGAACATAGGCATAATGTGTCATACTCTAAATAGAGTGTCCATACATTTTAGCAATTGTAACAATATCTCTGCTCTCACTATCTTATAAATGTGGGAACCAACACTAAGAGAAGTTAACTGACTTAACCGAATACTATATAACTAGCAAATGGGAAATTCAGGATTTTTAAATTCAAAATTCATTACTAGAGTTGATCTACTAGAAAATAATCCAAAAACCATATCCCTGAGACAGTAAAAGAGTGGCATCATTTAAGAATGTCAAAGGCAGTCCATTCACATGGCTAATATAGGAAAGTGACCAATAAATCACTCCAATATGAGATTTCATCATAAAGTTATATTATTACTATCAAGTATAAAATGTACTTGCTAATTATTCAGTCTCTTAAAAGAGTTTATCCTGCAGTGAACTCTAAACAGTAAAGGACAAAATAAACAAATGAAATCTCTTCTATCAATATTTCTAGCTGATAGTAAAAAAACTAAGATACCCGATACTGCATTGTTCAATTCATAAGCAAAGAAACTTTAGCACAGAACAGAAATTCTTCTAGAGAGTTTTAGTTGGGCAGTTAGTAACGATCAAGACAATATTATACCAGAATTCCATGTCCTCCATGTCTTGAACTTAGTAGATACTTAATAAATATACTGACTTCAACTAGGATAGATTAAAATTTATTATTGATTTACAAAAACTTACTGATTGTATAATATGACAATGTGCTAAATTCCAAGAGAACAGCAACATGAAAAGGCTACGATCCCTTTTGCTCAAGAAGTTTTTGATTTAGGAAGATGAAATGTAAGCAATGAACTAATACTATAGACAGAATCAAATAAAAGTCATAACTAGAAATTAAAGAGCACAACATATTTAGGAAACTCTAAGTATTGGGGATGGCTTGGGTTTACCAAGACTAGAGAGAGAGAACTGGTTCCAAAAAGAAAAAAAAGGAAAAGAAAAAGCAGGCTAAAAGGCTAAAACTACAGTATGGAGTCCTAAATTCTATACATTTGGATTATATTCCATATACAAAAGAAAGCAATTTAAGATTTTTATTAACGTCACTCTTGCTCTTGACAGTTACTTTCTCTCTGTATATTTAAAAAGTTATTCCCTCTTTTGGTCTCAGCATATTTAAGATATTATTTCATTATATCAATTGGAATGTCAATTAGACACACTCACTTCTCAACATTATAGATGTTAGACACACTCACTTCTCAACATTATAGATGTTGAGGAGTGAGTGTGTCTAATTGACATTCCTTTGTAAATGTCTTTTCTGATGGTAGTTTTTAAGAGCCTTTCTTTAACTCTGATGTTCTGCAATTTCTTCTAAGTTGTCATACTTAGAATTCATTTGGTATTCCTAGATCAAATGATGTTTGTATCATTTGACAATTTTGGAAAACTCTGTCATTACTTATTTGTATCCTCCCTTTTCACAGTTCCCTATATTATCTCCTCTATAACTCTGAACAGTTTTATTTTAGAACTTTTCACTTCATCTTTTGAGTCTTTTAATCTCTTTTATATTTTTCATTTCTTTATCTTTCTGGCTTCCATTTCCATACTTGCTTCAGCTCTATCTTCCAGTTTACTAACAGTTTCTTAAATTGTGTGAAATCTAAATTGTGTGAAATCTAATGTGTTTGCTGTTCGATTTTAATTATTTTCTTTTTAATTTCTATCAGTTCCATCTATTTTTTCCCACTTATTTTTAGTCATTTTCCTTGCTCAAGTATCTCTTTTTAAATATAATATTTAAACACTTGTAATTAGAACACTTGTAAAAATTAGAATATGTGAACTACTTGTTGAAATACATGATGCTGCTGCCTTGTTTTTACTGACTTTCAGTAGAAGTGCTTTTTGCTCATGTTTTTTTGATAGCTCAGGGTTTTTGAAATTTATAAGAAATATTACAGGCCTAATGTGAAGGCAATTTGCTTTGGTCTGCCATCTGTGGGCCCTCCAGAGTAGGACTGCTTTGAATTAAACCCTCAGATTTTAGAACCACAAAGAAAGCAAG
Source organism: Pteropus alecto (assembly GCF_000325575.1). NCBI lineage: Eukaryota > Metazoa > Chordata > Mammalia > Chiroptera > Pteropodidae > Pteropus > Pteropus alecto. The sequence continues at coordinate 3,902,337 of NW_006436664.1, forward strand.
AATTCAGGCAACCTGTGTGGTTCTAAACCACACAGTCAACCTGTGTGGTTCTAAACAGGGGACTGTGGATGATAAACTGAGATTTTTTTTCCCCTTCTACAGTCAAGAAAGCCAAGTTACCTTATTGTCTTATTTTGTATGAGGGGCTTGACCCTTGTTCACCTAAACACTAACGCTGCGGCCATCTAGGATATCAGCATCAGGAGAGCATAGCTCATTATAATCTCTGGTTTAAATAGGCTCTGGGCTCTATCTCCTCTGTCTTGCCCTCGAAGCCATTAAAACGGAAGCTCAAATTCACCAAGGTTTGAAGAATGTACTCAGGGTAAAAGATGGCTTCAGGCAATCACTTATTTCCCTTTTTTTTTTTCTTTCCATTTCTACTTTGTTTTAGGCATTTTCAAATTTCTTATATTCTCATCTTCTCAGTAATGTTGTAAAAGATTCTTAAAATATAAATTTTAACCATCCTTTTTTATTGTTTTTATCGGGAGGGTCATTCAGGATATTTCCATTTTCTTATACTGCTGAAAATTCAAGACTTAGTGAAGTTTTTTGAGTAGTAAAATATCACCTATCACTTTTATAATGAAGGCTAATAGACATGTAACAACTGATTAAAGACATGAGAAACTGAGGACAGGAAAGTTAGTTATGGAGAGTATTTCTATCGTTTAGATTATGACTTGACATAGGTTACAGGTAGGATAATAAAAATGGGAGAACAAATAGGAAAGAAATCATTGTTGCAGAACTGACAAAACTGGATGCTAAGTTGCTTTGTGGTGGGTTAGAGCTTGAATGGAGATTATGTTAATTACATTAGCGTATGTCTAGAAGTATGGTAGTACCATTAACTAATAGATGTTAACCGATCAATTTGGAAGTAAATAAAAGAAAACTACTAAGAGCGATTTAAATCATAAGGCACTATTTGTCACCAGAAAAAGAAATCAGGATACTGGTACTTAATGTTCTCAAAGTGGTTCACTGGCTAAGGGGCTCAATGATATTAAAGACCAGGTTCTCTTGGCATATTCCTCATGACTATAAAATGGCTGCAGTTCCAGGAAGCAAATAAGTATTCAAGGTAATAAGAAGAAGAGGAATGGTGCCTGATGCATCTGTTATATGTCTGGAAAACAAGAACTTTTTCAAAGACACTGCAACTTCTTCTCCCACCTCTGCTGTAGAATTCCTCTTATGGCTCATTGGCAAAAAGAAAGGCTGAGAAAGTGTTTAACTTCTCCAGCTTCTACAGTAAAGGCAAACAGCATATAATGGGGAATAAATGATAAGTTATATAGTCCATACTATTTGACTCAGGTCCTGACTTCTTCCCAAAGAAAAGAGAAGGTTTCAGGAGTAAACTTAGGGGTTTGGTTTCAAAATTGCTGAGTTTAAAGAAACATTAAGATAACCAGTGGAAGGGCAGACAAGGCAGTCATTAGGACATAAATGATAAGTGATATTGTAGAAATGAATGAAACTGGAAGAGACAAGCTTACAATAAAACAAACACCAAATTCTGGCAAGAATGTGGAGCATTCATTACTGGTGGGAGTGAAAAGTGGTACGGACACTTTGTAAGACAGTTTGGCAATTTCTTATAAAACTATACATATTCTTTACATACAATCCAGCAATTGCAGTCCTCGGTATTTACCTGAATGAGCCGAAATGAGCTGAAAACCTCATGTCCACAGAAGAACCTGCATATGGATATTTTATAGCAGCTTTATTCATAATTGCCAAAATCTGGAAACAACCAAGATGTCACTCTGTAGGTAAGTGGATAAACTGTGGTACATCCTAAGAATGGAATACTACTCAGTACTACATAGAAATGACCTAAGAAGCCATTAAAAGATATGGAGCTACTTTAAATGCATATTCCTAAGTGAAAGAAGCCAATCTGAAAAGGCTACATATACATACTGCATAATTCCAGCTATGTGACATTTTGGAAAAGGCAAACCTATGGAGACAGTAAAAAGATTAATGGTTGGCAGGTGTTGGGGGTAGAAAGGAATAAACAGAGCACAAAGAATTTTTGGAGTGAAACTCTTATATGATACAACAACGAGAGACATATGTCATTTACATTTGTCAAAACCCCTAGACTGTACAGCACTAAGAGTGAACCCTAATGTAAACTATGGACTTTGGGTCACGTTAATGTAGGTCCATGGATTGTAACAAATGTACCATTCTCTGGCTGAATGCTGGGGACAAGGGTAAGGGGGTATGTGGGAGCTCTGTACTTTGTGCTTAATTTTGCCAAGAACCTAAACCTTTTCTAAAAAAATTTAAAAAAAGAATTTTTTAAGAAAGAAAAATAAAGGACTAATTGCATAACCCAGGGGGACTTAGAAATAGACAGAAATAGATGCACCAGCTAACAAATAGCAATCAAAGTAAAGGAAAATGTTGAGGCTATATCAACAGAGAATGACAGGAAAGTATTTCAAGAAGGCAGGGCCAAAAAGATGGAAATGTGTTCCAGTTAGGTTAACGGGGATATTGCATAGGATAAGGAATGGTAAGTTTCACAAGTTTAGTCATCAGAGGTCATTTATAATCTCAGAAAGAATGACTTTCTTTCAGTGGAATTACAGTGGAGAAGTTCAATTACAAGAAGTTAAAGATATGTGACAAGGAAGGTAAATAAATAAAACAAAAGACAAAAGGAAGGCATATATATATTATTTCTTATTAAGTTTGACATCTTTATATTCATTCGATAAATCTAAATTTATTTTTAAAAACATTAAATGTCTAAAATTTTGTTTTTCAAGAAACCAATTTCTTAACGTAAGTGAATAAAATTTATTTTAAAGAAAAAAATAAGCTTTTTAATAAAATATTTATTTATTTAGTTTAATTAGTTTCAAGTATACAGTACATTGGTTAGACATGTATATAGTTCATAAAACAAACCCCCTCTCAATTGCGCCCTCCCTCCCCTGGCCCTCCACCTAGCCAACATATTAATGCTAACTACATTTTTTTAAAAAGTAACTCAGACTAGTATCAGTATAAACTTGGCCTCTCATCTTGTATGTATCATTGTCTCATCTTGTATGTACCATTGTATGTACCATTTAATTTGTTATTAGGGAAAATGCAAATATTATAAAAGTAGAAATATAATGTCATGCTAGCAAATTTAGCCAGTATAACTCCATGCTATTTCAAAAATAATGTCTAAATGATCACCAAAAATCTAATTTTATGCTCTACCATAAAAAATTTAGAAAAAAATTTTTGATTATTAGAATAAACAGACACTATTATTCAAATAGCACAAGATTATTAAAAAGTATTTCCTTGTATGATAATTGTGTATTTTCCATAATCATCAATTGGAAAATTCTATGTAATGTATGACCGTTAACTAATTTTTTCCTTAAACATAACGTTAGGATTGTTTCCTTTAGGAATTTCAGTATAACACAATTAAATAAAACATGAAATTTTAGTTCTCACCCTATTCAAGTTTACCTTTATTAGTGATAATAATAATAGTACTATTTATGAAAAAATACTAGAAATATTTTTGGTAGACCAAAAGCTCCTAGAGAATATGACTCTTTTTAAAAAGTCTTCCTAAATCTTATTTAGATACTAACTAAATATTAAATCATTAAACAAAAGAAAGGATAATTGTAAGTGGATTGTAGAAGATATGTACTACTGCACAGAAAGGAGATGAACAGTTAATTCATCAATCAAAGAGCTTGGTAATAACCATATTATTCATAACTTATATGGCAACTTGAAGATACAGAGTGCAATAATAAAAGCACTAAATAAAGAACAAAATCTCTGAAAGATAAGAAAATTTTTTTTTAATATTTCAGAATAAAGCTGATGTATTATAAATGAGCTAATTTTTATAATAATTTTAATGTTTCACAGGAAATATGGCAAAAAATAACTAAAAAATGATTTATAGCCAGTGTTATGACATTTTAAGAAGAGCTAAAATGAACACAGGCTTTAAAAAGATTAAATTGATGAGAGTTTTACAAAATTATTTACTCCTCCTATCCTTACTGTCCAAAAAATTTAAGTTGCCTTAGTTAACAGACGAAGTTATGAAGGTTTAAAATCTGAGACTTTCGCAGAAAAGTATATCAAAGTATATTTGTCAGGAGTAAAAATGTATTTTGTTTTATATCACTTTAAACTATATAGTCTACAGTTTATAGAGATTTCTATTTTATGGGGTTTGGGTTTTGTTTTGTTTTGAAATTCAAGATTTCTTTTGGTCTACACTTCACCTTCTAATTTTAATTGCCTCTTAGAAATGTGTATCTATTTATAACCATAAAGAGCAGCTGCCATTTAATTCAATTTAAAATAAATATACAACCAAAAATGCCAGAATAAAGACTATGCAGTATTATGTATTTAACAAATTAGAATTTTTATTTTAGGTTCTGTTTTAAATAGAAATAGCCATCACATAGAGCTATGAAATCTGTCCCCTAAAGCTAATAATAAATTAACACACAATAATGTAAGCTGCCATTAAAACAAAGTTACTTTTGACTTGCAAGTATTAAGAAATATTATACTTAATTTTACTCATACAAGAGTAAACTTCTTGGGGGTAATTAATTAATAATCACAGCAATCTGCAAGTCTTTTCTTTCCCATTTATTGCTCTATTTATAAATTTGAGAGAAAAAGACAAAGTACCTTAAACAATAATGATAAAAGTTATTTTAAGCCCCACCACTGAGAATTTCAAAATGAAGCTAAATATATTTTGTAGAAAAATCTGATTTCTACTAAATCTCACACTTTTTGGATAGATTAAAAATATTTTCCACATCAAAATGCCAATATTTTCTCAATTTTAGTAAGTGCTGAGTTACACTGCTAATACTATAATATTCTGCAATCAGCAGCAAAAAACAAATTTAAGACAATAAAGTACTATACAATCCTCTAGGTAATATATCTTTCGTTTTACTGTACAATATCAGCAATGATAAATTTTTTGTTTCCCATGGACATATTTTTGTTTTTTATTTTTAATCTGTTAATGAGAACGGAAACACCTTGAGGGCAAGGACCACTACTATGTCAAGGGCATTATGCTGGGGCAAAGACAAAAAAGAAGAATGGAAAGTCATAAGTATCTTAAATATATATATATATAATTATTAGAATCGAAATAATGTCCTTTTTCATGATTATTGGATCTATATCACAATGAAACAGAACTTATTGTCATGAAATGTACACTTCGCTTGTTTCAAATTCTAGTAGAACGTAATTTTTCTTTCTTTTTTGGTAATAAGTAACATTTTAAGTACTATTTCAATTCCCAAATATATTCACATACCCTTCAAGGAGTGTTGATTCTTTGGGTTACTAATAATACAAGTCATTTAAAAAAATTAGCATAATAAATACTGATGGGAAGAAAGGCGCATGATTTTTCTTTTTCTTTTAGCGTGGCTACTTTTTATTAACTACAAAAGGTAACAACATATAAAAATCAGAAACACAATGAATCAAAAATGTACCAATAGTTAATAATAGACCAGCACTCAAAATTCAGAAAATATGTTGTTTTCATGTACACATACATGAGAAAAATAATGCCATAGCAGAAGGGTGCTGTATCTGTGTTTAAAGAAGGGGTTGTTGGCAAACACCACAGCTCACTTCTGCTGAAATGTACACAACTGATATATGCAGCACAGAAAGCTGGCACCAAGGGCTTATAACCTTAATTTGCCTGCAAGAAGGAACAGAGATTTACCTTCAGAGCACGTTCTTGATTGTTTTCAGCAGTCAGATGTCTCATGTTGTTTGCTGAAGTCTGGTTCTGCTCTTTCAAATGATGAAGCTCCTGCTCTAGCCGTTTGCACTGCCACAGGGGAAGAATCCCATTAAGTAAAGGAGTTATAGCATTTTTTTTCACCAAGCCACAAGAATTAACGTAAATAATACTACTGTATTCTCTAAAAACGAGGTATCTTTTGCAACAAAAATACTAAGTTAAAAGTAATGTTGAATATGAACAAAATAATATGTTTATAGTACCCTGGCTATTCAATTGCAATTTTCAGTTTGTATTTTATTAATCTAAATATTACCATATAAATTAGGAAATGCTATTTTTTTAAATAAAATTAAGATCAAACTACATTTAAAATTATTTTCGTCATTAACCAAATGGTTTTCATTATACACTTGTTGGCTGAATATAAGTATGCTTCTAAAAATCACATTGGATTCTAAATAAACTACCATATGATATTGTTTTAAATTTTTATTAACTTTTTAAAGATTAAAAATTACCATAAAAATATATATCGAGACTTTTCAGATTTTTAAAAATATCTAAAGAAACAACTGT